>NC_080170.1:72081614-72361614 GCF_950295315.1 Erinaceus europaeus
TGTCTCGAGGAGGACAGGACTCTGTGATCTTTTAGGTGATCCGGACAATTATACCCCCACTAATTCCTTAAATACACCCCCACACATAAAACCTGAGTGATATTTTCTATTTGCATATGCAATGCTTCCATCAATCCCCAACAAATTAGGGGGTGCTTTAGCATTATTCATATTTATCTTTTTAATGTATTATACCTTCCCTACATACTTCAAAACAACGAAGTATAGCATTTCGACCTATAAGTCAATGTGTTTTCTGACTACTAGTATCAGACCTATTAATTCTTACCTGAATTAAGCCAACCTGTAGAAGACCCATACATCATTATTGGCCAACTAGCTTCAATTTATTACTTCTTTTCTAGTCTTATCTTAATACCTTTAATTGGCCTTATCGAAAACTATATACTTAAATGAAGAGTCTTTGTAGTACAAATATTAATACACTGGTTTGGTAAACCAAAGAAGTGGGAATACACCCTCCTGAGACACTCAAGGAAAAGACTACAGTCCTACCATCAACACCCAAAGCTGATATTCTTACTTAAACTATTCCCTGAATATACATATATTATAAATATATATATATATATATATATATATATATATGTGTAATAGCTACCATCAGAATTAAGTATTGTTGGTTAACTACTGTTAATTAACTAGTGCTGTTAATTAACTAGTGTTATTGTTAATTAACTAGTGTTGGTTAACTATTGTAGGTTGAACAAACTTACTATTACTATACACAAAGAGCTAGGTTCAAGCCCCCCAGTCCCTATCTACAGGGGAGGAACAATGACAAGCAGTGCTTCAAGGATTTATTTATCTCTTCCTTTCCACTTCCCCTTCCTTCTCAATTTTTATCTTATCAACTATATTAAAATCTTCAAAAACTTACTATTAGGTAGACTATTTGGAAAAGATTACATGACTATGTGGAAATTATATTTACAATATTTATAAATATTAGACATTAATATGAATAAATATTAATTATACATATACTATTCATAATATTTAAATATAATTATAATAAATAATTAAATATAAATTATATTTATAAGTATTAAACATTTTAAAATATTTATTTATTATATAGGCAGCATTTGATTAGAATATAGAAAACATTATTAAGAACTTACTGTTGGTGACCCAGCCGGGGCTGGGAGCAGCGCATGGACTGAGCAACCATCTTTTCTGGGTGCCTGGGAGTCAGGCGCCTCACCCTGAGCAGCCCTGGCCCGCCTTCCTCCATCCTGCTTTGGTAGGGCGCTGCAGTGGGCCATGGAGAGATTGGCTGGAGGCTGTTGCTCCTGCTCTGGCATCTGGTGCTGGGGGCACTGGGCTCGCAGCCAGGGCCCGCTGTCGCTAGCACCTCGTCTTCCTGCTGGTTCACCTGAAACAGCGGATGGCCTATGTGCTTGACTTCAGGCAGGGCTTCTTGTGGGTGATGGGGGGGGCGGCGGTGCGGGCACCCCAGTAGCAGCAGCCTGCTGCCTGCAGGCCTGTGAGCTGTGGGCGCAGCGGAGTGGCTGGTGGTGGACTTCCTGCTCTGCCTGTCCCTGTGCATGCCGCCCTAGGCGCTGTGCTCCCTCCAGACCGGGCCCTTCGCCCTGCGCGCCCCCTTCCCCTCCTTGCCCCATGAGCCCTGAGCTGGTGTGGCAAGGCCTGGCCCTGGCCTGAGGGACGCCCATGGCCCAGGGTGGGTATCCATGGCCCCTAGGAGCGGCCCGCCCCAGCTGAGCTTCCCCACAGAGCCATGGACTCCCCGCTGCTGTCGCCCCAAAGCTAGAGAGATGGCAGCCCTCAAGCATGTGGACTGAGGGGCAGGACACCTGGCGGGAGAGGAGCAGAGCAGAGCCAGGAGCTGGAGCTGCACTGCAGAGTCCCCCACAGCCCACACTTCAGCTGCCCCCTGGTGTTGCCCTTGGTGACCTGCCACCTGACTACTGACACCTCTTTTTTTTTTTTAATTTTTTAACTTTTTAATTTTATTTATTCCCTTTTGTTGCCCTTGCTGTTGTTTTTATTGTTGTTGTTATTGCTGTTGTTGTTGCTGGATCGGACAGAGAGAAATGGAGATAGGAGCAGAAGACAGAGAGGGGGAGAGGAGGATAGACACCTGCAGACCTGCTTCACCACCTGTGAAGATACTCCCCTGCAGGAGAAGAGCCGGGGTCTAGAACCAGGATCCTTAAGCCGGCCCTTGCACTTCGCACCACCTGTGCTTAACCCGCTGTCTACAGCCCGACTCCCCTGACACCTCTTTTTAATTATTAATTTTGACATCTACTTCATTTTTTTCTCTCACATTTGTTTAAAGTTTTTTCCTCCTCATTGCTATTCTGAGGTGGCTTTTTCTCTCATTATGGGGTGCAGAAGGTGGAAGGTCTGGCTTCTTTAATTGCTTCCCCATTGAATATGGGCATTGAGAGGTATATCCATACTTCTTGCCTGTCTCTCTCTTTACCTAGTGGGGCAGGGATCTGGAGAGGTGGGGCTCCAGGACACATGGAGGGGTCTTCTGCCCTGGAAGTCCCGTTGACATCACAGTATCATCTGGAACCTGGTGGCTGAAAAAGAGTTAAGATAGGAAGCAGAGCAAAACCATAATTTACTTTTGCGAAGAAATGCTTATTGACTCAGTCAACTATGTTCATTTGTCCCAACATCTAGTTTTCAGGTGTTTTTCTAATTTCACAGGTATGTGCTTACATATAGTTCAAGAACTTAAAGGTCACACAACTTTACAAATTTGTCTTTCTTCAACTTACTTTTTTCATTCACTATAAAATGATCCTGCCACTTATAAATTCTGATTTAGGGGCTGGGTAGTGGTGCACCTGTTTGAGTGCACTTGTTATAATGTCCAAGGTCACAGGTAAGAGTCACAGTCCCCACCTGCAGGGGGAAAGCTTTGCAAGAGGTGAGGCAGTGTTGTAAGTGTCTCTATGTCTCTCTCCCTCTCTGTCTCCCAACTGTCTCTTTTTTAGTTACTTAATTATTTGATAGATTTTCTAATGAGTTTACTTTACTAGTTAAAGAACATTTTTTACGTTACTCATACTCAGTGCCACCTACACATAAGCACATTTGATTTTTTTAAAATAGAAATAGTCAAGATTATTTAACTTGGGGTTTTGTATTTATTTATTCATTTATTTCCACCATGGTTATCAATGAAGGCCTGTGTCTTCACAAGGAATCCACCACTTCCAGCAGCTTCCAGCAGCCCCCCCCTTATTTGATAAGACAGAGAAAAACTGAGAAGGGAGAAGATAGGGTGACACAAGGAAAGAGAGACACCAGTAGTGATACTTCACTACTTCTGAAGCTTCCCTCCTGCAGGTGGTGACCAGAGGCTTGAATCCAGGTCCTGGTGCATGGTAGTATCCATACTCAACTGGATGTGTTGCCTCCCACCATATGCAGATGATTTTTTATGAAAAAGATGAAAACATTTTGTAATAGTATTTGCAATATAGTCAAATGTGTTAAGCATTTTAAAAAGAACAGCCTAAGTTTGGACAATGGATTTCTAGATATCACTGTTATTTGATGTCATATATGTCAATTACAGAAATGCATTTATACATAAGTATACACATATGTGTTCTCATATATTTGTCTATGTAGATAACCTGAATTAAACTATTTCATTTAGTTTCTATTGATTTTTATTTATTTATGAGATAGCGGTAGATAAGCAGAAGGAGGAAGAGAGAAGGAGAAAGAGGAGGAAGAAGATGAGGAGGAAGAGGTGGAGGAGAAGGATAAATAGGAGGACAAGAAGGAAGAGGAGAAAGAGGAGGAGGAAACGAAGGAAAAAGAAGAGGAGGAGGAGTAAAAGGAGGAGAAGGAGGAGTAATAGGAGGAGGAGAAGAGGAGAGAAAAACCCGACACCACTCACTTTGGTGCATGTATTTCCAGGGATCAGACTCAGGACCTCATTCTTGAGAGTCCAACACTTTATCTACTTTGCCATTTCCAGTACCATCATGATTTTTAAAAAAGGAAATAAAACCACGACTAGTGAGAAGAAACAAATAAGTACATGAAAACCTAATTACTAACTCTAGTGTTAAAGATTGTATTTATTGTAAATATTGTTTCACTGCTTCATCTGCTTTCCTCTCATACTCTTAAATTATGGTTTCCAGTAGCTGAGAGGTGAGAAAAATTTATTACTTCAGTACTTTGCAAGTCCTAAGTGTTCTTGAGTCTATTTATTTATTTATTTTGTATATCTTGGCAAAGAATGAACCTAAGTATCTATACAGGGTGACTTCAATTGTCTAGTCTTTTTTTTAATCCTTAGAGGGAGAAACAGAGAGAAAGGAAGGGATAAATTCCAAGTACTGACCCAAGACCCATAATTTCCCCTTTGGTTTTGTCCATGGTGCTCCCATGTGGTATGAATGATGGCAACTAGGACCTCACGCACACTGATGCATAAACACTACCTGACCCCTGTATGAGTGCTTTGAGTTATTAATAAAATTGTATGCATATATTACAGATGCTTATTTCACATAGACTGAGACTGTAAGTATAAAAAAAAGAATTGTTACTTTTTAAGTGAATAATAGAATGTATAGTTTTTACTTACATTTAGTAGTTAGTGGTATATAATATTTATGTATGCAGTTTTCTGTGGTATAGTATTTCGTTTAAAAAGTAAACATTACAATGGTATTGATTTCAGTTCGCATTTAGGACATTAAAAATCAATTAGCTTTTGAACACCCCCCTTTATATTCCTGGTTCTCAACAGGCACTGTCATTTATTGATTTGTCTTTACCTATATTTTAGTAATAGTTACAACAAGGTATTAAAATTTTAAAAAATTGCTAATAGAGGCAAAGTTCAGGAAGAGAGACAGGAAATTATCTCTTTTCCTCCCAGTTTTAAAGAAGTGCAATAAAACAAATAAAATTTGAATAGGACTCTAAAAATTATAAGGAAAACTCACTGGTAGAGTACTTATGTTGTCATGCACAGTCCAGCTTTGAGCACTGACGCTAGGTAGGAGATTCCGCAGAACCTGGGAAAACTCTAATAACATAGTATACCTTCCTCTCTGTCTATATGACTAAAAAAGGAACCTGGGAGCGAATGTTACTCCCTGCAAGTTTAAAAAAAAATGGTGTGGAATTGTACTCCTCTTATCCTATGGCCTTATCAGTGTTTCCATTTTTTTAATTTTTTGTATATTTATTTTCCCCTTTTGTTGTCCTTTTTGTTGTTGTTGTTTCACCCAAAGCACCTGGGCACCCACCTACCCTCAGCACCCCAGGACCCTGAACACCCTCAGGAACCCTCCTTCCCTCATTACTCCAGACACCTGAATACCCTCAGGCCCCTCCTCCTCTCAGCAGCCCAGGCCTCTGAACAAGCTCAGGCTGCCCCCTCCTCTCAGCACCCTAGGCCTCTGAACACCATCAAGCCCCTCTTCCTCTCAGCTCCCCAGGCCCCTGAACACCCTCAGGCCCCCTTCTTCTCTCAGCACAGCAGGCCCCTGAACACCCTCAGGCTGTCTCCTTCTCTCAGCACCACAGGGCCCTGAACACCCTCAGGCCCCCTCCTCTTCACAGCATCCCAGGCCTCTGATCACCTTCAGGCCTCCTCCTCCTCTCAGCACCCCAGGCCCCAGAACACCCTAGATCCCCTCCTCCCCCAGCACCCCAAGTGTGTGAACAACCTCAGGCTCCTCTCAGCACGCCAGACCCCTAAACACCCTCAGGACCCCTCCTCCCCTGAGCACTCCAGGCCCCTGAACACCCTCAGGCCCCCAGCTCCTCTCAGCACCCCAGGCCCAAGAACACCCTCAGGACCCCTCCTCCCCTGAGCACCCCAGGCCCCTGAACACCCTCAGGCCCCCAGCTCCTCTCAGCACCCCAGGCCCAAGAACACCCTCAGGCACCCTCCTCCCCTCAGCACCCCAGGCCCCTGAATACCCTCAGGTCCCCTCCTCTCAGCACCCCAGGATCCTGAACAAACTCAGGCCCCCTCTTCCCTCAGCAACCCAGGCTCCTGAACACCCTCAGGCTCCCTCCTCCTCTGAGCAACCCAGGTATCTCATCACCCTGAGGCCTCCTCCTCCTCTCAGAACCCCAGGTCCCTGAACACCATCAGGCCTCCTCCTCCCTCAGTACCCCAGGCCCCTGAACACCCTCAGGTCCCCTCCTCCTTCTCTAAGCACCCCAGGCCCCTGAACACCCTCAGGCCCTCTCCCATCAGCCCCCAGGCCCCTGAACACCCCAGGCCCCCTCCTCTCAGCACCCCTGGCTGCTCAACAACCTCAGCCCCCCTCCTCACCTCAGTACCCCATGCCTCTGAACACCCTCAGGCCTTCTCCTCTACTCAGGACCCCGACCTCTGAACACCTTCAGGCCCCCTCCTCCTCTCAGCACCCAAGGCCCCTGAACACCCTCAGGTCTCCTCATCTCAGCAACCCAGGTCACTGATCACACTAAGACCCCCTCCTCTCAGCACCCCAGGCCCCTGAACACCCTAAGACCCCCTCCTCTCAGCACCCCAGGCCCCTGAACACCTTCAGGTGCCCTCCTCTCAGCACCAAAGCACCGGAACACTCTCTGGCCACCTCCTCCCCTCAGCACCCCATGATTCTGAACACCCTCAAGCCCCCTCCTCCTCTGGAGCACTCAAGTGTCGCTGCAGCACCCCAGGCCACCTCCTCTCTGGAGCCCCCCATGTGTCCCTGCAGCACCCCCTCATCCTGTTTCCTGTCCTTCACAGCTGAGTCCCTGTTGGCCATTTGGTTCCAGGTCCAGTGCTTCCTGCCCATAGAGCCACTGAGACCCCCACCAGCCAGGGCACGGCTTGCGCCGGACGCACCTGTTCACTCTCAGCAGACCCAGTACAGACTGGGAGTCCTGTTGTCCTCCATATCTCAGGGACACGGTGTGGGGTCTCTGGGCACCACTGTTACTTGGGGGCTGGTATAGAGGGCGGGCAGCCATGAGGGCCCCAGCTGCAGGATGGCAGCACTTCCTGCAGAGGCCACCAGGCTTCCCTGCCCTCAGGTGTCCCTCCAGGTGTTCCCGACTGCAGTTTTCCCTGACCCCCAGGCCCAGCTTCCCAGCCTCCTCCCAGAAGGCCTCAACGGCGCTCAGGAATCCCTGTCCCAGGTGTCCCCACCCTGCGCCCCCAGGTTTCCCACCACCCCAGGTGTCCTCTGTCCATCCCCAGATGTCCAGTCCCAGGCCCCCAGGAATCCCTGCCCCAGGTGTCCGCTGGACTCCAATGTTTCCCCCCATCCTAGGTGGCCCCTGTCTTTGCCCAGATGTCTGGTCCCAGGCCCCCACGTCTATCCCAGCCCCAGGTGTCCCCGACCCGGGGCCCTAGGATTCCCCCCACCCCAGGTGCCCCCCGTCTGCCCCTAGATGTCCTCTGTCAGGCCCCCAGGTATCTATCTCCCTGCCCCAGGTATCCCAACCCAGGGCCCCCAGGTTTCCCCCCACCCCAGGTGCTCCCCCGTCAGCCCCCGATGTCTGGTCCCAGGACTCCAGTTCTCTCCCCGACCCAGGTGTCCATGCCCCGGGCAACCAGGTTTCCCCCCACCCCAGGTGTCCCCCCATCTGACCCCAGATGATAGGTCCCAGGCCCCCAGGAATCCTTGCCCCAGGTGTCCCAGCTCCGGGCCCCCAGGCGTGTCCCCAACCCAGCTGTCACCCCTCTGGTCCCCGATGTCGGGTCCTAGGCCCCCAGGTGTCTTCCTGCCCCAGATGTCCCCACCCCTAGGCCCCCAAGTGTCTCCGCACCCTGTGTGTCCCCGCCCCAGGGCTCCCAGGTGTCCCCAGCCACAGTCACACAGGTGTCCTGGTTCTGCCCCCAGAAAGCTCCGCCCTGAGGCCCCCAAACTTCCCCTTCCCTAGGTGTCCCCGCCCCCAAGCCCCAGACATCCACAGCCGCCTGGTCACCCAACTGTTGCTCCTTAAGTCACCCAGGTGTCTCCCCCCTCAGAGGGGCTGGCAAGAGACTGCAGTGCCCGACCAGCCAGCAGGTGGCGATGTTGTAAAGCTAACCTCCAGGGTGGGCCCAGCGCCCAGCCACAGGCCCAGTCACAGCCCACAGACACTCAGCCCACATCATTCCAGGCCCCCAGACCCCGGCCCCCAGAACCCTGAGCCCCATCAGTCCAGGTCCTCGACCTCCAGGTCCCTGGCCCTCTGATCCTGGCCCCCATAAATCCGGGTCATCAACCCCAGATCTCATTCACTCCAGAAACCCAACCCTCATATAGCCAGATCATGGAACTCAGACACCTGCCCCCGAGCCCCCACCCACATCACACCAGGACTGCGCCCCACAGTTCCCCACCCACACCACACCAGGACATCGACTCCCAGACCCCCGCCTACATCACTAAAGGACCTTGACCCCCAGACCCCTGCCCCCATCACTCCAAGTCTTCAACCCCCAGACCCCCAACCCCATCACTGAGGTCCCCAGATTCCCTTCACAACAGACCCCTACTCCTCCATCACCAGGTCTTGGAATCCAGACCCTTCCCACAGATCCACTCCCACATCAAAACAGGACCTCGAACCCTCCAGGTCCCCACTCCCCCAGAACCCCCTATCACTGCAGGTCCTCGACCCCAGACCCCCAGCTCCTCAGATCCTCCCTCATCACTGGAGGCCACTATGTCCCCACTGCTACCCATCTGTGATGCAGCCCCCAAGGACACTGCTCAGCCAGGACACCAAGCCCACCATGAGGAAGACCTTTCAAAGCCAATGTCCTGAGGTTCCTTCTGAATCCGGGCACAATGCTTTCAAAACAGGATGTGGGAGGGGGGTTCATCAGGACCAGGGCCTCAGAGCACCTCAAACCAACAACCACCACCTTGCAATCACCAAATACACAGCCCCCAAATCCACAGCCACCCAAGCCCCAACCCCAAAACCAACAGCCCCCCAAACCCACAGGCCCCCAAACCACAAAACCCCAACCCACGGCCCCCCACCAACAGTGCCCCAGCCCACAACCCACAGAGCCACAGCCCACAAACCAACAACCCCAAAACCCACAGCTCCCCAAACCCACATACCACAAACACAAAGCCCCCCAAACCCATAGCCCCCAATCCCACAGCCCCCCCAACCCAAAAACCCCAAGCCCACAGTTCCCCCAACCCACAACCCCCCAACCCACAGGCCAACAGTACCCCAACCCACAACACACAATATAACCCACAGCCAGAGCCCAACAACCAAAACCCCCAAACAACAGCCCCCAAACCCACAGCCCACAAACACAAAGCCCCAAAACCCACAGGCCCCTAAACCCACACCCCCCAAACCATAGCCCCAAAATCCACAGCCTCCTAAGCCCACAGCCCCCAACCCACACACACTAAAAACCACAGGCCACAAATCCACAACCCCCCAAACCCATAGACCCACAGCCCACACCCCCTAAAAACCACAGACCCACAAACACACAGCCACCCAAACCCACAGTCCCCCAAACCTACACCCCCAAACGCACAGCCCCTAAACCCACAACCCATAAACACCACAGCCCACAAACCCACAGCCCCACAAACCCACAGCCCACAAACCCATAACCCCCCAACCAAAGCCCCCCAAACCCACAGTCCCAAAACCCACAGCCACCAAACCCACAACCCTCTAAACCAACAGCCCTCAAACCCACAGCCCCTAAATCCCACAGCCCCCCCAAGCCCACAGACCCGTAAAGCAAAGGCCCCCAAACCCACAACTCCAAACCCAAAGCACAAAATCCACAGCCCTCACCTCACAGCCACCAAACCCATTCCCCCAATTCACAGCTCCCAACTCTAAGTTCCCCAGATCCACACAGAACAGAGACCCTCACAACCCCACAATCACAATTCCCAAACCTCACAGGCCACAGACCCTCACAGCCCACAGACGCACACAACCCCGCTACTCATAACCTGCAGATTCACAGCCCCCAGACCCTCTCAGACCCCAGACTCTCATATCCCCCAAGACCTCACAGCCACCAGACCCTCTCAGACCACAAACACTCATAGTGCCCAAGTCCCTCACAGGTGTGTCCCCAACCCAGGTGTCCCTCCTCAGGACCCAGATGTCCGGTCCCAGGGCCCCAGGTATCTTCCTGCCCCAAATGTCCCTGCCCCTCGGCCCCCAGGTATCTCCCAACCCCTTGTGTCCCTCAGCACCACAGGCCCCTAAACACCCTTAGGCCCCCTCCTCCCCTCAGCACCCCAAGCCTCTAAACACCCCCAAGCCTCCTCCACCTCGCAGTACCCCAGGCCCCTGGACACCCTAAGACCTCCTCCTCCCCTCAACACCTCAGGCCCCTGAACACCCTCAGGCCCCCTCCTCCTCCTCTCAGCACCCCAGGCCCCTGAACACCCTCAGGGCCTCTTCTCCTTTGGAGCCCCCCAGATGTCCCTGCAGCACCCCAGGCACCCTCCATCTCTGGAGCCCCCCAGGTGACCCTGCAGCACCCCCTCCTCCTGCTTCCTGTCCTGCAAAGCTGAGTCCCTGGTGGCCATTTGACTCCAGGTCCAGGGCTTCCTGCCCATAGAGCCACTGAGACCCCCCACGAGCCAGGGCCCGGCCAGCACCGGTTCACTTGTTCACTATCAGCAGACTGGCAGTCCCGTTGTCCTCCAGAACTAGGGGACACGGTATGGGGCCTCTGGGCACCACTGTCACTTGGGTCAGGTCCAGAGGGCAGGCGGCCATGAGGGCTGCCAGCTGCAGGGTGGCTGCACTGCCTGCAGAGGCCACAAGGTGGAGCAGCTGCAGCACAAATCTTCCCAGAATGGGCTCTGGTGGGGCCGCAAGTGTCCACCCCCAAGGTTTATTCTGGGCCTCCAGACCCTAGGCATCCCTGCCTTCAGGTGTTACTCTAGGTGTTCCCTACTGCAGATTTCCCTGACCCACAGGCCCAGCTTCCCAGCCTCCTCCCAGGAGGCCTCAGTGACCCTCAGGAATCCCTGTTCCAGGTGTCCCCACTCTGGGCCCCCAGGTTCCCCCCACCCCAGGTGTCCTGTCCACCACCAGATGTCCAGTCCCAGGCCCCCAGGAATCCCCAACCCAGGTTTCCACCCGGGCCCCCAGGTTTCCTCCCACCCCAGGTGCCCCCTCCCCCTGTCTGGTGATAGAAGTCCGGTCTTGGGTCCCCAGATCTCTCTCTGATCCAGGTGTCCCCGCCCGGGTCCCCAGGTTTCCCCCCACCCTAGTTACCCTCCATCTGTCCTCAGATGACCTGTCCCAGGCCCCCAGGAATCTGTGCCCCAGATGACGCTGCACCGGGCCCCCAGGTGTGTCCCCAACCCAGGTGTCCCCTGTCCGGCCCCAGATGTCTGGTCTCAGGCACCCAGGTGTCTTCTAGCCCCAGATGTCCCTGCCGCTGGGCTCCCAGGTGTATCCCCACCACATGTGTCCCTGCCACAGGGTTCACAGGTGTCCCCAGCTAGTCACTCAGGTGTCCAGGTTCTGCCCCCAGAGGGCCCCGTCACCAGGTCCCCAAAAGTCCCCTGCCCTAGGTGTCCCCACCACCGGGCCCCAGATGTCAGCAGCCGCCCAGTCACCCACTGTAGCCCCTCTGGTCACCCAGTTGTCTGCCCCCCACAGAAGGGCGGGCAAGAGGCTACAGTGCCTGACCAGCCAGCAGGTGGCGATGCTGTAAAGCAAACCTCTGAGGTGGGCCCAGCACCCAGCCACAGGCCCAGTCAAAGCCCCCAGAACCCCGGCCCCCATCAGTCCAGATCTTCGATCCCCAGGAACCTGGCCCTCATATCCCAGCCCCCATATCTCTGGGTCATAGACCCAAGATCTCTTTCACCCCAGACCCCTACCCCATATATATCCAGATCATAGAACCAAGACCCCTGCCCCCGAGACCCCCCGCCCACATCACACCAGGTCTGTGCCCCCCAGACCCCCAACCACATCACACCAGGACCTCAACCCCCAGACCCCTGCCCCCATCACTCCAGTCTTCAACCCCCAGACCCCCAACCCCATCACTGAGGCCCACAGATTCCCTTCACCCCAGACCCCCACTCCTCCATCTCCAGGTCTTGGAATCCAGACCCCTGCCCCCAGATCCACTCCCACATCACAACAGGACCTCGACCCCTCCAGGTCCCCACTCCCCCAGATCCCCCATCACTGCAGGTCCTCGAACCCAGACCCCCATCTCCCCAGATCCCCACCCTCATCACTCCAAGCCACCATGTCCCCAGTGCTACCAATCTGTGATCCAGCCCCCAAGGACAACACACAGCCAGGACACCAAGCCCACTGTGAGGAACACCTTTCAAACCCAATGACCTGAGGGTCCTTCTGAATCCAAGCTCAATGCTTTCAAAACTGGATGGGGGGGTTCATCAGGACCAGGACCTCAGAGCACCTCAAACCAACAGCCAACACTTTGCAATCAACAAATAAATACACAGCCCCCAAACCCACAACCTCCCAAACCCACAGCCATGAAATCTACAGCACGCCCATCCACAGCCCCAAAGGAACAGCACCCAAACCAACATATCCTGAATCCCACAGCCCCCCAAACCCACAGACCCATAAACCAACAGCCCCACAAACCCACAACCCCAATCCCACAGCACCCCAATCCACAGCCCTCACCTCACAGCCACCAAAACCGTTCCCCCAACTCACAGCTCAAAACTCATAGTTCCCCAGACACACACAGCACCAAGACCCTCACAACCCCACAATCACAACTCCCTCGCAGCCCTCAAGACACACAGGCCACCAGAACATCTCTGCACCCAGACCCTCTCAGCCACCAAGACACTCATGGATCCCAGCTCACAGGCCCCAGACCCTCACAGCTTTCAAGACCCCCACATCCCCCAGACCCTCACAGCCCTTAGACCCTCACAGCCCTCAGACCCTCACAGCCCACAGGCCCTATCAGCCCCCAGACCCTCAGTGGCCCCACACCCTCAGAGCCCCCAGGCCGTCTCAGCCCCAGTACCCTCTCAGCAACGTGACGCTCACAGCCCTCAGGCCCTCTCAGCCCCCAGACCCTCACAGCCCCCAGGCACTCTCATTCCCCATTCCCCCACAGCCCCCAGACCCTCACAACCCCCAGACCCTCACAGCCCCCAGAAGCTCTCAGCCAACAAGACCCTCATAGCCCCCAAGACCCTCTCAGCCCCCAGACCCTGTCAGCCACCAAGACACTCATGGCCCCCAACTCATAGCCCCCAGACCCTCAGAGCTTCCAAGATCCCCACGACCCCTGACTCTCCTAGCTGCCATCTGACCACAGGCCCAACCCACACGATCCCACTCACCATGTTGACCTCTGACACTATGTGAATACTTGTGATATAAATGCTCATGCCAACAGCCACCTGGGGGGCCTGTGCAGCAGCAGTGACCACAGGCCTGAGTGTGGTCTGCAGCAATGAGGGCCCAGCCAAGGCCAGCATCCACTTGCAGCCCCCAGCTCCTTCACAACAGGGGCCTCCACATTGGATGCTACAGTGGACAGGACCCTCCCCACTGGACCGTGAAGTGGACAGGAACTCCCTACTGGATGCTGCTGTGGACAGAAACTCCCCAATGGATGATGGAGTGGACAGGACCCTCCCCACTGGACAGTGAGGTAGACAGGAATTCCCAGTGGATGCTGGGATGGACAGAAACTCCCCACTGGACACTGCAGTGGAAGCCCCCACTGGGCCCTAGAGTGGACAGGGCCCTCCCCATTGGAAGCTGAGTGTATAGCACCCTGCCCAGTGGGCCCTGGGGTGGACCCAGAACTTCTCCAGACCACAGGACACAGGTCTCCCCACTTGTCTGAGGCAGCACTGGGACTAACAGGTGTCCTCCCTCCTTGTTCTGGACTGGTCACTGCGCACAGATCACTCAGACTCGGGTCTCAGGCAGGAAATGTGCAGGACAGACAGCACCCAGGAACTTGGGTGTTTCAGGGAGCAGGGCACAGTCAGCCACCAGGGACCCAATGCAGCACAGGGCTAGAGGTGGCATTCACAGCCCGGACCCTCACAGGGCTGGACACCACTCACCCTCACCGGCACCTTCAATACTCCCACTGCACCCCCTTACCTGCAACCCACCTCCTACCCCCGGCAACTCCTACCCCCGGCAACCCCTCACCTGCAACGCACCTCCTACTCCCTGCACCTCTCACCTGCACTCCACCTCCTACCCCCTGAAACCCCTCACCTGTACTGCCACCTCCTACCCCATCCATTCCCTCACCTGCACCCTCACCATCTACCTCCTGCACCCCCTCAACTGAACCCTCACCTCCTACCCCCTGCACCCCTCAACTGCACCCTCACCACCTACCCCCTGCACCCCCTCAGCTGCACCCTCAACTCCTACTCCATGCACCCCTCATGTGCACCCCAGCTCCTACCCCCTAAACCCAGCACCTGCACCATCACAGATCTCAGGGTCCCAGCCTGACCAGGGGACAGTTTCAGGGTCCCAGCCTGACCGAGGGGCAGTTCAAGGGTCCCAGCGTGACCAGGGGGCATTTCTGGGGTCCCAGCCTGACCAGGATCAGTTCCAGTGTTCCAGCCTGACCAGGGGCAGATCTCAGGGTCCCAGCCCACTGGAGGGGGCAGATATTGGGGTACCAGCCTGACCGAGGTGGCAGATCCCAGGGTCCCAGCCTGCTGGAGGAGGCAGATTTCGGGGTCCCAGCCTGACTGAGGGGGCAGATCTCGGGGCCCAGCCTGACCTAGGGGCTGTTCCCAGGTCTCCTCGCTGGAGAGGGCAGTTCTGGGGCCTCGACCCTGTCTGGGGTGCAGACGGAGGGGTCCTGGCCCTATGGGGGTGGCCATTCTCGGGGTCCCTCCAGCTGCTGGGGTGCAGTTCCCACCAGGGCAGCTCTGCGACCCCCATCACGGCTTTGGGAAAAGTATCTCTGTGCGCACACCAAGGCCAGCAGCACCAGAAGGGCCAGAGCCCACAGCCCCTGAGCCCCGCGCCACCCATCCTGTGGCTGAGCTCCCAGCAGCCACACTGGAGGATGGGGGGCAGCGCATGTGCAGGTGCTCTGGGGTGGGGGGGAGGGAATTGCAAGGTAGGTGTGGGGTGGGTCAGAGCACCCCAGCAGCCCCCAGGCAGAGCACCCTAAGGAACTCCCTGAGGAACGCCCCAGAGGACATGGGACAGGGACTTCTTCTAGCATTTGCCCTTCTTCCATAGCCAGTCAGGTTGAGCCTAATGTAAAGTTTTGAGACCTCCTTTGAATCTGGAGAGGTGGCAGTCGTTGACTATGTGGGTCATAGTCTGTCTGTAGCCGCAGGGGCAGTTCGGGTCGTCTCTGGCTCCCCAGTGATGGAACATAGCAGCGCATCGGTCATGGCCTGTTCGATAGCGATTGAGGAGGGCCCAATCATAACGTGCTAGGTCAAAGCCGGGTTGATGCTTGCAGGGGTCTGTGATGAGGTGTTTGTTCTTTACCTCAGCTGACTGCCAACTCTGTTTCCAAGAGTCTGGAACAGAGAAGTTCAGTGTAGGTGTAGGGGACCAGATTGGGTGACGAGACGTCAAGCGTTGGATAGGGTGGGCGAAGATATCCGCGTATATTTGCAGGTCCGGTCGAGCGTAGATGTGGGAAATGAACTAAGATGATGCCGCATCCCGATGAATATCTGGCAGGGCCATGTTGCTAAGAACTGGCAGCCATGGAACCGGGGTGGAACGGATGGTTCCAGAAATTATCCTCATGGAGGAATATAATTTGGAATCGACCAAGTGGACATGGGGGCTACGAAACCATACTGGGGCACAGTATTCTGCAGTGGAATAGCATAATGCCAGAGATGATGATCATAGTGTGGAAGCGCTCGCGCCCCATGAGGAGCTGGCCAGTCTTGCAATGATGTGATTCCTCGCGTCCACCTTTGCTGCAGTTTTTATGAGATGTTTGTGAAATGACAGCGTGTGATCGAGAGTAACACCAAGATAGACTGGCTGGGCTTCATGCCGGATTCTCTTATCGCCAAGCTGCACATTAAGCTCACATGAGGCCGAAGCATGGTGTAGATGGAAAACAGATGATATTGTTTTTGCAGTGCTAGGGATTAGTCGCCATTTTTTACAGTAATCAGATATCAGAGACATGTCTTTCGTGAGTGTTTCCTCAAGGATGTCGAACTTTGATGCCTGAGTTGCACAGCAGATGTCATTGGCGTAGATGAACTTCCTTGAAGAAGTTTCTGGGAGGTCATTGATGTAAATATTAAATAGCATAGGAGCCAGAACAGAGCCCTGGGGGAGGCCACTTGAGTCAAGTCTCCATCTGCTAGACTTGTCACCCAGATGCACCCGGAATCTTCTGTTTTGGAGAAGAAACGATATAGTGTTGGCCACCCATGGAGGTAGGCATCTTGAGATCTTAACTAGGAGACCACGGTGCCAGACCGTGTCATAGGCTGCTGTGAGATCAACAAAGACAGCACCCGTCTTTAAATTCTTCTGGAATCCATTTTCAATGTAAGTTGAGAGGGCCAGGGCTTGTTCACAGGTAGATCTTCCTGGATGGAAACCAGCTTGGGCAGGTGACAGGAATTTCTCTGTAAGAGGAGAAATACGTGACAGGAGCAGCCTCTCAAGGAGTTTGTAACACACAGAGAGGAGAGAAATTGGTCTATAGCTGGCAGCCAGTGTTGGGTCTTTCTTTGGTTTCAAAATCGCTATTATCTTCGCACGACGCCAAACTTTGGGCATAGATTCAGATTCCAAGATGTGGGACAGGAAAGAAGCAAGCCACTTCTTTGCCGCGGGACCCAGGTTAAGAATGAGTTCTGGGGTGATGTTATCATAGCCAGCAGCTGTTCCCGGTTTAACCCTCTTCAAAGCGTCTTCCAGTTCAGACAGTGTAAAGGGAGAGAGTTTTGGAGATGGACAAGATAACTGGATGTGGGATGAGTCCCACGCGTGGGAAATTTCTCTTTTCCAGACTGGGTCGATCTTAGCACGTCCAACTTGAGTTAGGTGACTAGCCAGTGAGTTTGGAGAGACGGGAGGATGGGAGGCGGGAGGGGGTTGGCTACCGGCACCCAGTCTGTGAAGAAGCTTCCAGGCCTTCCTACTTGAGTGGGTGAAGTTCAGACTTTCCGTGAGTTGTTGCCAGCGGGCTTGGTGTGCTGCATCCAGGGGGGCAGTGAGATGGTCAGCCACATCTGGGTCGCCCGACTCATCATACTGCTTTAGTAGTTGCTCGCATTCAGCATCAAGACAAGGCGTATAGTTAGCACGTCTCCCACGAGGAATGCCTTGGGAAGCTGCTTTGACGATGGCTTGGCGGAAGCGCCTGTAGGAGTCTTCAGAGGGGATAGAGTTAATTGGAATTGCAGGAATAGATTTGTTGCTAAGATCACTGAACAGACGCCAGTTTGCTTTCTGAAAGTTCCATCTTAGTTTCTCTGAGCACAGAATCAGTGGGAGCTGGAGAACAATGTGCATGATGACTGTGCGGGAAGATCTTGAGAATGAGTCCCTGGTGGCCATTTGACTCCAGCTCCAGGGCTTCCTGCCCAGAGAGCCACTGAGACCCCCACAAGCCAGGGCCAGGGCAGAGCCGGATGCAAGTGTTCACTCCCAACTGACTCAGTACAGACTGGCAGTCCTGTTGTCCTCCAAACTCGGGGACATGGTGTTGGTCCTCTGGGCACCACTGTCACTTGGGGCCAGGTGCAAAGGGCAGGCGGCCATAAGGGCTGGCAGCTGCAGGGTGGCTGCACTGCCTGCAGAGACCACCAGGTGGCGTTGCTGCAGAGAAAACCTTCCCAGGATGGGCTCTGGTGGGGCTGCAAGTGTCCACCCCCAAGGTTTATTCTGGGCCTCCAGACCCCTAGGTGTCCCTGCCCTCAGGTGTCCCTCCAGGTGTTCCCTACTGCAGGTTTCCCTGACCCCCAGGCCCAGCTTCCCAGCATCCTCCTAGGAGGCCTCAGAGGCCCTCAGGGATCCCTGTCCCAGGTGTCCCCACCGCAGGCCCCCAGGTCTCCCCACCCCAGGTGTCCCCCAACTACCCCCAGATGTCCAGGCCCAAAGCCCCAGGAATCCCCGCACCAGGGGTCCCCCGGGACCCCAGTTGCCCCTAGGCCCGTTTCCCCGGTGCCCCCAGGTTTCCTCCCACCCCAGGTGGTGCCCCCACCCCTTCTTCCCCCAGATGTGGAGTCCCAGGGCCCCAGGTCTCTCCCCGCCCCAGGTGTATCATACCCTGGCCCCCAGGTTTCCCCCCACCCCAGGTGCCCCTCCCGTCTGCCCCAAGATGTCTGGTCCAGGCCTCCAGGTCTCTCCCCACCCCAGGTGTCCATGCCATGGGCCCCCTGTTTCCCCCCACCCCAGGTGTCCCCTGTCTGCCACACATTGCCACCCAATGTGTCCCAGCCCTGTGTCTCCCAGGTGTCCCCAACCACAGACACCCAGGTGTCCTGGTTCTGCCCGCGAGGGCCCCACCCCCAGGCCCCCATAAGTCCCCTGCCCTAGGTGTACCTGCCGCCAGGACCCAGAAGTCCGCAGCTGCCCAGTCATCCAACTGTCACCCCTCTGGTCACCCAGGTGTCTACCACCCACAGAGGGGTGGGCAAGAGGATGCAGTGCCTGACCAGCCAGCAGGTGGCGATGCTATAAAGAAAACCTCAGAGGTGGGCCCAGCGCCCAGCCACAGGCCCAGTCAAAGACCCCCAGACCCCCGGGCCCCAATATTCCAGGTCCTTGACCCCCAGGTCCCTGGCCCTCATATACCAGCTCCCATATTTACAGGTCATAGTCCCCAAATCTTCACCCCAGACCCCCGGCCCTCATATATCCAGATCATGTAACCCAGACCCCTGCCCCCAAGACCCCTGCCCACATCACACCAGGTCTGAGCCCCCCAGACCCCCACCCACATCACACCAGGACCTCGACCCCCAGACTCCCGCCTACATCACTCAAGGACCTTGACCCCCAGACCCCTGCCCCCATCACTCCAAGTCATCAACCCCCAGACCCCCAACCCCATCACTGAGGTCCCCAGATTCCCTTCACCCCAGAACCCTACTCCTCCATCTTCAGGTCTTGGAATACAGACCCCTGCCCACAGATCCACTCCCATATCACAACAAGACCTCGACCCCTCCAGGTCCCCACTCCCCCAGATCCCCCATCACTGCAGGTCCTTAACCCAGACCCCAGCTCCCCAGATGCCCGCCCTCATCACTCCAGGCCACAATGTCCCCACTGCTACCCATCTGTGATGTGGCCCCCACAGACACTGCACAGCCAGGACATCAAGCCCACCATGAGAAGACCTTTCAAACCTAATGTCCTGAGGGTCATCCTTCAGAATCCGGGCCCAATGCTTTCAAAACTGGATTGGGGGGGGTATCAGGACCAGGGCCTCAGAGCACCTCAAACCAACAGCCAACACCTTGCAGTCACCAAATACACAGCCCCCAAACCCACAACCTCCAAACCAACAGCACCCCAAACCACAACCAATCAACCCACAGCCCCCCTCCAACTGCGCCACAACCCACAAACCCACAGCCCATAACACAGCCCCCAAAACCCACAGCTCCCCAAACACAGCTGCCCAAACCCATAGCCTCCAAACACACAGCCCCACAACCCCAAAACCACAAACCCACAGCCCCCCAAACCACAACCCCAAAACCACAGCCCCCAACCCACAGCCCACCAACAGCACCCCCACCCACAGCACCCAATACAGACCCATACCCACAGCTCCCCAACTCACAAGACCCAATACAGACCCACACCCACAGCTCCCCAACCCACAACACCCACAACATCCCCAAACCCACAGATCCCCGACCCACAACCAACAAACCACAGCCCCCCAAGACCACAGCCCTCAAACCCACAGGCCCCAACCCACAACCCCCAAACCCACAGACTCCCTAACCAACAGCCCCCCAAACCACAACACGCAAACACTCAGACCCAAAACCCAAACCCCAAGGCCCAAAGCCACAGCCCCCGAAACCACAAACTCCAAACCCCAAACCCACAGCCCCACAACACATAACACCCAAACCCACAGCCCTCCAAACCCACAACCCCCAAACCTGCAACCCCCAACACACAGCTATTCAAACACACAGGCCCATAAACCCACAGCCGCCCACACCCACAGCCCCCAAACTCACAGGCCCCCAATCCACAGCCTTCACCTCACAGACACCAAACTCGATCCCTCAACTCACAGCTTCCAACTCATAGTTCCCCAGACCCACACAGCACTGAGACCCTCACAACCCCACAATCACAACTCCCAAACCTCACAGGCCCCAGACCCTCACAGCCAACAGACCCTCACAGCACCCTATTCACAACCTGCAGATTCACAGGCCACATATCCTCTCAGCCCACAGGCCCTCACAGCCCCAGACCCTCACAGCCCCCAGACCCTCACAGCCTCCAAGACCCTCATAGCCACCAGATGCTCTCAGCCCCCAAGATCCTCACAGCCTGCAGAACCTCTCAGCCCCCAGACCCTCTCAGACCCCAGACACATATAGCCCCCAAGACCCTCACAGCCCCCACCATAACAGCCCCCAAGACCCTCATAGCCCCAAGTCTCTAACAGCCCACAAGATCCTCTCAGCCCCCAGACCCTCATAGCCCCCAGACCCTCTCAGGCCCCAGACCCTCTAAGCCCCCAAGACCCTCATAGCCCCCAAGACCCTCTCAGCCTCCAGACCCTCTCAGCCCCCGGACCCTCTAAGCCACCAAAACCCACATGCCCCCCAACTCACAGCCCCCAGACCCTCACAGTTTCCAAGACCCCCACGACCCCTGACCCTCCTAGCTGCCATCTGACCACAGGCCCCTCCCCCACGATCCCATTCACCATTTTGACCTCTGTTACCATGTTGATACTGGAGATGTCGATGTCCATGCCGACAGCCACCGGGGGGGCCTGTGGGGCAATAGTGACCATAGGCCTGAGTGTGGGCGGTAGTCCTGAGGGCCCTGCCCAGGCCAGGGTCCACTTGCAGCCCCCAGCTCCTCCACAACAGGGGCCTCCCCACTGGATGCTCCAGTGAAAAGGACCCTCCACACTGGACAGTGAGGTCGACAGGAACTCCCCACTGGACACTGCAGTGGACAGAAACTCCCTGATGGACACTGAGGTGGACAGTAACTCCCACTGGATGCTGCCGTAGACAGAAACTCCCCAATGGATGCTGCAGTGGACAGGACCCTCCCCATTGGACAGTGAGGTGGACAGGAATGCCCACTGGATGCTGCCGTGGACAGAAACTCCCCACTGGGCCTCAGAGTGGACAGGGCCCTCTCTATTGGCAGCTGAGTATACAGCACCCTGCCCACTGGGCCCTGGGATGGACACAGCACTTCTCCAGACCATAGGACAAGGTCTCCCCACAGATCTCGGAGTCCCAGCCTGACCAGGGGGCAGATCTCGGGTCCCAGCCTGACCAATGAGCAGTTCCGGGGTCCTCCGCCAGAGGGGGCAGTTCCGGGGTCCCTGCCCAGGTCTCGGGTGCAGACAGAGGTGTCCGGGCCCTATGGGGGCAGCCATTCTCGGGGTCCCGCCAGCTGTTGCGGCCCAGCTCCCCCCAGGGCAGCCCCGTGCCCACCGGCCAGCTTGCAGGATAAGCCCCTCACTTTTGCATGCACACCCAGGCAGCAGCACCACGAAGGGCCAGAGCCCACAGCCCCTACAACCTGTGCCCCCCCATCCTGAGGCTGAGCTCCTGCAGCAGCACTGGCAGGAGGGGGGTGGCGCATGTCCAGGCTCACCAGCGGGGCGGGGCAGAGCACCCCAGCAGCCCCCAGGTGGAGCACCCCAAGGAGTGGCCTGATGAGCGCCCCAGAGGAGCACATTGCCTGAGTACCCTCATGGTCCCCAACTCACAGCCCCCAAACACAACCTCCAAGACCCCCATGACCCCTGAATCTCCTAGCCGCCATCTGTCCACAGAGCCCTCCCCCACGACCCCACTCACCATGTTGACCTCTGACACCATGTCCATACTGGAGATGTCGATGTTCATGCCGACAGCCAACGGGGAGGCCTGTGGGGCAACAGTGACCACAGGACTGAGTGTGGGTGGCAGCAATGAGGGCCCAGCCCAGGCCAGGGTCCACTTGCAGCCCCCAGCTCCTCCACAACAGGGGCCTCCCCACTGGATGCTGCAATGGACAGAACCCTCCCCACTGGACAGTGAGGTGGACAGGAACACTCATTGCATGCTGCAGTGGACAGAAACTCCCCATTGGATGCTGCAGTGGACAGGACACTTCCCATTGGACAGTGAGGTGGACAGGAACTCCCACTGGATGCTGGGGTGGACAAAAACACTCCACTGGACACTGAGGTGGACAGGAAATCCACAGTGGATCCTGCAGTGGAAACTCCACACTGGGGCCCCGAGTGGACAGGGCCCTCCCCATTGGAAGCTGAGTTTATAGCACCTTACCCACTGGGCCCTGGGGTGGACACAGCACTTCTCCAGACCACAGGACACAGGTCTCCCCACTTGTCTCAGGCAGCGCCCTCCCACCTTGTTCTGGACTGGACACTGCACACAGGTCACTCAGACTTGGGCCATAGGCTGGAAGTGCGCTGGGCGGGCAGCACCCAGGAACTTGGGGTGTTTCAGGGAGCAGGGCGCAGTCAGCCACCAGGGACCCAGTGCAGCACCAGTGCTGGAGGTGACGTTCACAGCCCAGACCCTGCAGGACACTCACAGGGCTGGACACCATTCACCCTCACCTGCACCTTCACCCCTCCCCCGGGACCCTGCACCCCCTAACCTGCACTCCACCTCCTACCCCTGCAACCCCTCACCTGCATCCCTACCTTCTATTCCCTGCACCCCCTCACCTGTACCCCCTCATCTACAGCCCCACGTTCTCACCTCCTCACACCTGCAGCCCCTCACCTCCACCCCTTCACCTCCCATGCACCCCCCACTTCTGTACCCCTCACCACTCCGGCACCTCGCACCCTCTACACCCAGCAACCTCACCTCCGAAGTCTGGCCACAGGCGGATGTCATAGCCTTTCAGCAGCTGGTGCACTTTGTCCTTCACCAGGGACATGTTACTTGGGTTGCTGAAACTGCGGGGAGGGAAACCTCAGTGTTGGTGGGTGTTGCTCAGTCACGCCAGACACAGGGGTCAGTTCCAGGGCCCCAGCGGCCCCCCTTAAAGGGGACCCAGCCTGACCAGGGAGCAGATCTTGGGGTCCCAGCCTAACCCAGGGGCAGTTCTCGGGGTCCCAGCCTGACCCAGGCTGCAGATCTCGGGGTCCCAGCCTGACCGAGGGGCAGATCTCAGGGTCCCAGCCTAACAGAGGGGGCAGATCCTGGGGTCCCCACCTGACCAGGTGTCAGTTTCAGGGTCCCAGCCTGACTGAGGGGCATTTCAGGGGACCCAGCCTGAAAGGGGGCATTTCCAGCGTCCCAGCCTGACCAGGGGGCAGTTCCAGGGTACCAGCCTGATCTCGCGGTCCCCAACAACTGGAGGGGGCCCATGAATAGCCTCAGGCCCCCTCCTCCTCTCAGCACCCCAGGCTCCTAAACACCCTCAGGGCCCCTCCTCCTCTGGGGCCCCTCAGGTGTCCCTGCAGCATCCCAGGCAGCCTCCTCATCTGGAGCCCCCCAGGTGTCCCTGCAGCACACCCTCCTCCTGCTTCCTGTCCTGCACAGTTGAGTGGTATTTGACTCCAGGTCCAGGGCTTCCTGCCCATAGAGCCACTGAGACCCCCACAAGCCAGGGTCAGGCCAGCACCGGACGCACGTGTTCACTATCAGCAGACTCAGTACAGACTGGGAGTCCTGTTGTCCTCCAGACCTCGGGAACACGGTGTTGGGCCTCTGGGCACCACTGTCACTTGGGGCCAGGTCCAGAGGGCAGGCGGCCTTGAGGGTGCCAGCTGCAGGGAGGCTGCACTGCTGGCAGGGGCCACCAGGTGGCGGTGCTGCAGCGCAAATCTTCCCAGGATGGGCTCTGGTGAGGCCGCAAGTGTCCACCCCCAAGGTTTATTCTGGGCCTCCAGACCCCTAGGTTTCCCTGCCCTCAGGTGTCCCTCCAGGTGTTCCCTAATGCAGGTTTCACTGACCCCCAGGCCCAGCTTCCCAGCCTCCTCCCAGGAAGCCTCAGTGGCCCTCAGGAATCCCTGTCCCAGGTGTCCCTATCCAGGACCCCCAAGTTTCCCACAATCCCAGGTCTCCCTCGTACACCCGCAGATGTCCAATTCCAGGCCCCCAGGGATCCCTGCCACAGATGTCCTCAGGGACCCCAGGTTACCTCCCATCCCAGGTGCCCCCCTCCTCCCCCAGATGTCAGGTCCCGGGCCCCCAGGAATCCATGCTCCAGGTGTCCCAAAGCCCCCCAACCCACAGCCACTGAAAAACACAGTCCACAAACCCACAGCCCCAAAACCCACAGCCCCTAAATCTCACAGCCTCCCAAACCCACAGACCCATAAACCAAAAGCCCCCCCAAACCCACAACACCAAACTCACAGGCCCCCAATCCAAAGCCCTCACCTCACAGCCACCTAACCCGTTCCCGCAAATCACAGCTCCAACTCATAGGTCCCCAGACCCACACAGCACCGAGACCCTCACAACCCCACAATCACAACTCCCAAACCTCACAGGCCCCAGACCCTCACACCACCAGACCCTCACAGTCCCCCTATTCACAACTTGCAGATTCACAGTCATTAGAATCTCTCAGCCCCCAAGCCCTCACAGACCCGAGAACCTCTCAGCCCCCAGAACATCACAGACACTCACAGCCCCAGACCATCACAACACCTAGAACCTCAGAGCCCCCAGACTCTCTGAGCCTCCAAGACCCTCATAGTCCCCAGACGCTCTCAGCCCACAAGATCCTCATAGCACACAAGATCCTCATAGCCCGTAACCCTCTCAGCCCCAAGACCCTCACAGGCACCAAGAACCTCACAGGCCCCAGAAACTCTCAGAGTCCAAACACTCATAGACCCCAACACCCTCACAGCCCCGACCCTAGCAGTCCCCATGACCTTCATAGCCCCAAGTCTCTAACAGCTCACAAGACCCTGATAGCCCCTAAGATCATCTCAGCCCCCAAACCATCATAACCCCAAGATACTCACAGCCCCCAAACCCTCTCAGTCCCCAGACAATCACAGCCCCCAAAACCTCATAGTCCCCAAGACCCTCTCAGCCCCCAAGACCCTCATGGCCCCCAGACCCACTCAGTGCCCAGACCCTCTCAGCACCCACAACACTCATGGCCCCCAACTCACAGCCCCCAGACCCTCACAGCTTCCAAGACCCCCACAGAAAACACGCCCTCACAGCCCAAAGACCCTCACAGGCCTCAGATCCTCATAGCCCCCAGGCACTCTCAGCCCCCAGAACCTCAGAACCCCCAGACCCCCACAGCCCCCAGGCCTTCACAGCCCCCAGACCCTCTCAGCCCACAAGCCTTCAGAGCCCACAGACCCTCACAGCCCCCAGGACCACTCAGCCATCAGGCCATCACAGCCCCCGGACTCCCACAGCCCACAGGACCTCAAAGCCCCCAGACCCTCTCAGCCCACAGGGCCTCACAGCCCCAGACCCTCACAGCCCCCAGACCCTAACAGCCCCCAGGCCCTCACAGCTCCCAGACCCCCACAGGCCAAACACCCTCACAGTACCCAGACACTCTCATTCCCCAGAACCCCACAACCCCCAAACGCACATAGCCCCTAGAACCTCAGCCCCAGACCCTCTCAGCCCCCAGAACCTCACAGTCCCCAGACCCTCACAGCCCCCCAGGCCCTCTCAGCCCCAGGACCTTCCAGCCAGACCGGAGGGTGCAGATCTTGGGATCCCAGCCTGACCGAGGGGGCAGATCTCGGGGTCCCTGCCTGATCGAGGGGGCAGATCTCAGGGTCTCAGCCTCACCAGAGGTCAGTTCCGGGGTCCCAGCCTGACCGAGGGGCAGTGCAGGGGGTTCCTGCCTGACCAGTGGGCAGTTACAGGGTCTCAGCTTGACCAGAGGGCAGTTCCAGGGTCCCAGCCTGACCGAGGGGCAGTTCAGGGGGTTCCTGCCTGACCAGGGGGCAGTTCCGGGATCCCAGCCTGACCAGGGGGCAGATCTCAGGGTCCCAGCCTACTGGATGGAGCAGATCTCAAGGTCCACGCCTCACTGGAGTGGGCAGATCTCGGGGTTCCTGCCTGACTGGAGGGGGTAGATCTCGGGGTCGCAGCCCACTGGAGGGGGCAGATCTCGGGGTCCCAGCTTGAGCGAGGGGGCAGATCTCGGGGTCCCAGCCTGACCAAAGGGGATCCCCCACCAGATGGGGCATTTCCGGGGTCCCTGCACCTGTCTTGGGTGCAGATGGAGAGGTCCTGGCCCTATGGGGGCAGCCATTCTCGGGGTCCCGCCAGCTGCTGGGATAAGCCCCTCACCTTTGCATGCACATCCAGGCCTGCAGCACCAGGAAGGGCCAGAGCCCACAGCCCCTGCACCCCGAATCCCCATCCTGAGCCTGAGCTCCTGCAGCAGCACTGGCAGTAGGGGGGGGGGGGCGGCGCATGTGCAGGCATGCAGGCAGGGGCAGGGCAGAGCAACCCAGTAGCCCCCAGGTGGAGCACCCCAAGGAGTGCCCTGAGGAGCACCCCAGAGTAGCACAGTGCCTGAGCACCCAGAGGAAAACCCTGCCTGAGCACCTCAGAGGAGCACCCTGCCTGAACACCCAGAGGAGCACTCGAATGAGCACCCCGGATGAGCACTCAGGCCGAGCACCCTGGCTGAGCACCCCAGAGGAGGGTCCTGGAGGAGGGCCCCAGAGAGGGGTGCTTGGTTTCTGAGTGCTTAGGGCGCTGTGGGGCTCAGGGAGGCTCCTGAGGGAGGGCTGGGGCCTCTGTGCACTCAGCCAGATGAACATAGCAAACTAGAACTGGGCGAGCTCCCAGGACAGGGGACTGGGGACAGGGGGCTGAGGACAGGGGCCTGGGGACAGGGACTGGGGACAGGACTAGAACTGGGGACAGGGACTGGGGACTCGGAACTCAGGAAAGACTGGGGACTGGGTGTGGGGACAGGTTACAGGGACTGAGAACAGGGGACTGGTGAAAGGGAAAGGTTGCCGGGGACTGGGGTCTGTGGACAATGGACTGGGGATAGGGACTGGGGACAGGGACTTGTGACTGGACCTGGGGACAGGGACTGGGCATGTGGACAAGGGATTGGGGACTGGGGACAGAGGACTGAGGGTAGAGGACTAGGGACTGGGACAGGGAACAAAGACTGAGAACAGGGGGTTGGGGACTGGGGACAGAGATAGGGACTGGGGACAGGGGACTGAGAACAGGGGACTGGCGATAGGGAACAGGGATTGGGGATGGGGGACAGTGACTGGGGATAGGGTCAGGGACTGTGGACAGGGAACAGGGCCTGGGGATAGGGGACAGGGACTGGGGATGGGGACAGTGACTGGGATAGAGGGCAGGGACTTGGGATAGGGGGCAGGAATTGGGGATAGGGGACATGGACTGGGGATAGGGGACAGGGACTGGGGATAGGAGCCAGGGACTGGGGATAGGGGACAGGGACTGGAGATAGGGGACAGGGACTGGAGATAGGGGACAGGGACTGGGGCTAAATGGACAGGAATTGTGAATAGGGAACAGGGAATGAGGATAAGTGGACAGGGACTGGGGTTAGGGACCTGGGAGAAGGGACAGGGGTCAGGGACAGGAATTGGGGATGGGGACAGGGACTGGGGAAAGGGGAAAGGGATTGGGGATAGAGGGCAGAGAATGGGGATAGGGACAGGGGCTGTAAATGGGGACAGGGACTAGGGATAGGGGACAGGGACTTGGGATAGAGAGCTGGGACTGCTGATATGCGACAGGGACTGGGGATGGGGACAGGAACTGGGGATAAAGGACAGGGACTGGGGATGGGGACAGGCACTGGGGATAAAGGATTGGGACTGGGGATGGGGACAGGGACTGGGGATGGGGACAGGCACTGGGGATAAAGGACAGGGACTGGGGATGGGGACAGGGACTGGGGATAAGGGACAGGGACTGGGGATGGGGACAGGGACTGGGGATAGGGGACAGGGACTAGAAATAGGGTACAATGACTAGGGATAGGGAGCAGGTACTGGGGATAAATGGACAGGGACTGGGGATAAGTGGACAGAGTCTGGGGTTAGGGGCTGTGGACAAGGGAATGGGGTCAGGGGGCAGGAATTAGGGTAGGTGACAGGGACTGGGGATAGGGGACAGGGAATGGGGACAGGGACTGGGGTTAGGGGACAGGGACTGGGAATAACGAACAGTGACTGGGCATAGGGGACAGGGACTGGGGTTAGGGGCTGGGGACAAGGAACTGGGGTCAGGGGGCCAGAATTGGGGATAGGGGACAGGGACTGGGGATGGGGACAGGGACTGCGAATATGGGACAGGGACTGGGGATAGGGGACAGGGACTGGGGATAGGGGACAGGGAGTATGGATAGGAGACAAGGGCTTGGGATAGGGGACAGGGACTGGGGATTAGTGGGCAGGGACTGGGGTTAGGGGCTGGGGACAGTGACTAGGGATAGGGGACAGGGACTATGGATAAGGGACAGGGACTGGGGATAGGGGAAAGGGACTGGAGATAGGGGACAGAAGCTGGGGATAGGGGACAGGGACTGGTATAGCGGACAGGGACTGGGAATTGGGGGCTGGGGATAGGGGACAAGGACTGGGGATTAGGGATATGGTATAGGGACTGAGAATAGAGGGTAGAGACTAGGGATAGGAGACAGGGACTGGTTATGGGGACAAGGACTGGAGATAGTGGACAGGGACTGGGGATAAGGGGCAGGGACTGGGGATAAATAGAGAGGGACTGGGGACAGGGGACAGGGACTGGGGATAAGTGTACAGTGACTGGGGTTAGGGGCTGGGTCAAAGAACGGGTCAGGGGGCAGGAATTGGTGAGAGGGGATATGGACTGGGGATAGGGGACAGGGACTGTGTGTGGGGACAGGGGCTGTGGATTTGGACAGGAACGGGGGATGGGGACAGGGACTGGGGATAGAAGACAGGGACTTGGGATAGAGGGTAGGGACTGAGGATATGGGCAAGGACTGGGGATAGGGGACAGGGACTGGGGATAGGGGACAGGGACTAGGGATAGGAAACAGGGACTAGGGATAGGGGGTAGGGACTGGGGATAAATGCACAGGGACTGGGGATAAGTGGACAGGGACTGGGTTTTGGTGCTGGGGACAAGGGATTGGGGTCAGGTAGCAGGAATTGTGGATAGGGGACAGGGACTGGGGATAGGGGACTGGAACTTGGGATGGGGACAGGGACCCTTTTGCCTAGTATTCCTGCTTGTCCCAGGAAATGAGCGACAGCCTATGAGCTGGATTTGCAGAGGGGCTTCTTGTGGGTGGTGGGTGGTGGCAGAGGTGCTGGGTAGGGGTGGGGGTGGTTGGTGTGGGGGGCGGGGTGTGGTGGGTGTGGGGGTGTGGTGGGGGTGGGGGTGGGGGGTGGGGGTGGGCGGGGATTGGGGTGGGGGTTGCGGGGTGGGTGTTGGGGTGAGGGTGGGTGGTGGGGGTGGTGAGGTGGTGGTGTGGCTGCGGGAGTGGGGGTGAGGGTAGGAGTGGTGGGGTGGGGGTGGGGGGTTTGGTGGGGGGTAGGGTGGGGTTGGGGGGTGGGGTAGGAGGGTGTGGGGTTGGGGGTGGGGTAGGAGGGTGTGGGAGGTGTGGGGTGGGGTAGGTGGGGTTGGGAGTGGGGTTGGGCTGGGGGGTTGGGGTGGCGGGGTGGGGTTGTCGGGGTGGGGGTGGGCGTTGGGCTTAGGGTGGGTGGGTGGAATGAGGGTGGGGGTTGGGGGGTTTGTGTGGGGGGTGTGGTGTGTATTGGTGGTGGGGGTGGCGGGGTGGGGGTGCGGGAGTGGGGGTGGGAAATGGGGTGTGGGTGGGGGGTTGGGGGGTGGTGTTAGGGGGGTGGTTGGGGGTTGTGGGTGTGTGGGAGGGGGTGTGGTTGGGGGGCTGCGGTTCTGTGGGGAAGCATGGCTGGGGAAGGGTCCTCCGAGGGTCAGGCCTACCAGCCCTGGGCCATGGGCCTCCCTCAGGCCAGGGCCGCGCCTTGCTGCACCTGCTCAGGGCTCACTGGGACAGGAGGGGATGGGGGTCGCCGCCAGGCGCAGGGCCGGGGTCAGCGCAGGAGCACGCCGCCTAGGGTGGCATGGACAGGAAGAGGCAGAGCAGGAAGCCCACCACCAGCCAGCCTACCGTGCACTCCGCAGTGGCCGCCAGGGCAGTGGCTACAGTCAGCAGTCCGCTGCTGCCTCCGCTGCCGCCACTGCCTCCTCCTCCGCAGCCGCCGCCCACCACCCGCATGCGCCGGAAGTGGAGCACATAGGCCATCGCCAGTTTCCGGTGGACAAGCAGGAAGAAGAGGCGCGACGACAGCAGGTCTGAGCTGGCTGTGCACCAACTCTGGATGCTGGAGCAGTTGGAACAGCCTCCAGCTAATCGCTCCATGGCCCCTGTGCCCGCTGCGGCCCCCTACCGGAGCTGGGACTGGGAAGGCGCACCAGGGCTGCTCCAGGTGAGGTGCCTGAATCCCTGGCGCCCAGAAAAGATGGTCTCTCGGTCCACGCGCTGCTCCAGGCCCAGCTGTGTCACCAACAGTAAGTTCTTTATAATGTTTATTATATTCTAATGAACTGCTGCCTATATAATAAAAATTTAAAAATATTTATGAATATTTAATATTTATAAATATTGTTTATATTTAAATATTTGTTATTTTATTTATCAAATATAATAATCAATGTGTAGAGGGTGTGAGGTGCCAGGGAGGTGAGGAGTGCGGAAGTGGGGGGTGCATGGGAGGTGAGGGGGAGTAGGTGAGGGGCTGCAGGTGTGAGAAGGTAAAAACGTGGGACTGTAGGTGAGGGGTTGCAGGTGAGGGGGTGCAGGAGGTAGGAGGTGGGGTGCAGGTGAAGGGGTGCAGGGGGTAGGAGGGGAGGGTGCAGGTGACGGGCTCCAGGGGGATGTGGGTTTAGGGGCTGTGGGTTTTGGGGCTGTGTGTTTGGGAGGCTATAGGTTGGGGGATTATGGGTTTGTGGGCTGTGGGTTTGGGTGGCTGTGGGTTTGGTGGCTGTGGTGTTTAGGGACTGTGGGTTTTGGGGCTGTGGGTTTGGGCTGTGGATTTGGGTGGCTGTGGGTTTTTGGGTCTGTGGTTTTTAGGGGCTGTGGCCTGGAGGTCTATGGGTTTGGTGGTCTGTGTGTTTGGGAGGCTGTGGGTTTGTGGCTTGTGGTTTTTAATGGCTGTTGGTTGGGGGGCTGTGGGTTTAGGAGGCTGTGTGTTTTGGGGCTGTGGGTTGGGGGGGTTGGGTTTAGTGGCTGTGGGTTTTGGGGATTTGGGTTTTGGGGCTGTGGATTTTAGGGGCTGTGGTTTTGGGGGCCTGTGTATATGAGGGGCTGTGTGTTGGGGGCTGTGTTTTGGAGGGTTGCGGGTTTGGGGCCTCTGTTTGGGGGCTGTGGGTTTGGGGGGCTGTGGGTTTGTGGGCTGTGGGTTTTGTGGTTGTGTGTTGGGGGCTGTGTGTTTGGTTGTTTTGGTTTGGGGGCTGTGTGCTTGTGGGCTTTGGGTTTGGGGAGCTGTGGGTTTTGGGGGCTGTTGTTTTGTGGGCTATGGGTTTCTGTGTTGAGGGTTGGGGCTCTGTTGTTGGAGGGCTGTGGGTTGGGGGGTTGTGGTTTTGGGGGCCATGGGTTTGGGCGGCTGTTGGTTTGGGGGTTGTGCGTTGCGTGGCTGTGGGTTTGGGGGCTGTGTATTTGGTGATTGCAAGGTGGTGGCTGTTGGATTGAGGTGCTCTGAGGCCATGGTCCTGATGAAACCCCCTCCCCCATCCAGTTTTGAAAGCACTGGCCTGGCCCTGGCTCCTGGGGGACTCAGTGGCTCTATGGGCAGGAAGCCCTGGACTGAAGTCAAATGGCCACCAGGGACTCAGCTGTGCAGGACAGGAAGCAGGAGGAGGGGTGCTGCAGAGACACCTGGGAGGGGGCTCCAGAGGAGAAGGGAACCTGGGGTGCTGCAGGGACACCTGGGGTTGTTGAGGGGCCTGGGGTGCTGAGAGGAGGAGGGGGCCTGAGGGTGATCAGAGGCCTGAGGTGCTGAGAGGAGGAGGAGGAGGCCTGAGGGTGATCAGATTCCTGGGGTGCTGAGTGGAGGTGGCCTGAGGGTGTTCAGAGGCCTGGGGTTCTGAGAAGAGGAGGGGGCCTGAGGGTTTTCAGTGTGTTCCCCTGTCCTCAACCCCCTGTCTCCAGTTCCACTCCCCTGTTCCCAGTCATCTAATCCCAGTCCCCTGTTCGTTATCCCTGTCCCCTGTCCCTAGTCCCAGTCCCCAGTCCCTATCCACAGTCCCCTGTCCCCAGTCCCCTTTCCCTAGTCCTTGTCCTCAGCCCCCTGTCTCCAGTCCAGTCCCCTGCCCCAATTCCAATCCCCAGTCCCCTTTCCTCAGCCCTCTGTCCACAGTGCCCTGTCCCTGCCCCACTCCCCTGTTCTCAGTCCCTGTCCCCTGTCCCTAGTCCCAGTCCCCAGTCCCTGCCCCTAGTCCCCTGTCCTCAATCCCTGTCTCTGTCCCCAGTCCCTGTACCCATTCCCCTGTCCCTAGTCCCTGTCCCTAATCCCTTGTCTTCAGCCCCTTCTCTAGTTCCAGTCCCTTGTTCCCAGTCTCCATTCCCAGTCCACTGTTCTCTGCCCAAGGTCCCCAGTTTCCTGAACCTCTCCTCTGTCCCATGATCTCAGTCACTGTCCCCTGTCCCCAGTCCCAGTCCCCAGGCCCTGTCCCCTATCTTCAGTCCGCAGTCCATGTAACAAGCCCCAGTCCCCTGTCCCCAGTCCTAGTCCACAGTCGCCTGTCCTCAGTCCCTGTCCCCAGTCCCAGTCCCAGGTCCCCAGTCCCCAGTCCCCAGTCCCCAATCCCCTGTCCTGAGAGCTCACCCAGTTCCAGTTCGAGTTCCAGGAAGAGGGGCCCTGACAGTGTTCAGGGGCCTGGGGTGCGGAGGGGAAGAGAGGACCTGAGGGTGTTTAGGGGCCAGGGGTGCTAGGAGGAAGAGGTGACATTAGGGTATTCAGGGGCCTTGGGTGCTAAGAGGAGGAGGGGGGCTGAGGGTGTTAGGGGCCTGGTGTGCTGAGGGGAGGAGGGGGCCTGAGGGTATTCAGGGGTGTGGGGTGCTGAGAGGTGGAGGGGGCCAGAGGGTATTTAGGGGCCTGGAGTGCTGAGAGGAGAGGGCCTGAGGGTGTTCAGGTGCCTGGGGTGCTGAGAGGAGGAGGGGGCCTGAGGGTGTTCAAGGGCCTTGGGTGCTGAGAGGAGGAGGGGCCCTGAAGGTGTTCAGGGGCCTGGGTTGCTGAGAGGAGGAGGGCGCATGAGGGTGTTCAGCGCCTTGGGTTGCTGAGTGGTGGAGGAGTCCTGATGGTGTTCAGGGGCCTGGGTTGCTGAGAGAAGGAGGAGGCCTGAAGGTGTTCAGGTGCCTGGGGTGCTGAGAGGAAGAGGGGCCCTGAGGGTATTCAGTGACCAGGGGTGCTGAGAGGAGAAGGAGGCCTGAGGGTGATCAGAGGCCTGGGGTGCTGAGAGGAGGAGGAGGCCTGAGGGTGATCAGAGGCCTGGGGTGCTGAGAGGAGGAGGAGGCCTGAGGGTGTTCAGGGTCCTGGATTGCTGAGGGGAGGAGAGGGCCTGAGGGTGTTCTGGGGCCTTGGGTGCTGAGTGGAGGGGGCCTGAGGGTGTTCAGGGGCCTGGGGTACTGAGAGGAGGAGGGGGCCTGAGGGTGTTCTTGGGACTGTGGTGCTGAGAGGAGGTGGGGAACTGAGGGTGTTTAGGGTCCTGGGTTGCTTAGGGAAGGAGGGGCCTGAGTGTGTTCAGGATTCTGGGGTGCTGGGAGGAGGGAGTGGAGAGTGATTAGGGGCCTGAGTTGCTGAGAGGAGGAGGAGGCCTGAGTGTTTTCTGGGGACTGGGGTGCTGAGTAGATTAGGGGGCCTGAGGGTGTTCAGGGGCCTGGGGTGCTGAGAGCAGGAGGGGACCTGAGGGTGTTCCTGGGCCCCGGTTGCTGAGTGGAGGAGGAGGCCTGAAGCTGTTCTGGGGCCTGGGGTGCTGAGAGGAGGAGGGGGACTGTGGGTGTTCAGTGGCATGTGTGCTGAGAGGAAGAGGGGGCCTAACGGTGTTCAGGGTCCAGAGTTACTTAGGGGAGGAGGGGTCCTTAGTGTGTTCCAGGGTCTGGGTGCTGGGAGAAGGTGGCCTGAGAGTGTTAAGGAGCCTGAGGTGCTGAGGGAAGAAGGGGGCCTGAGTGTGTTCAAGGTCCTGGGCTACTGAGAGAAGGGTTTTAGGGTGTTCATGGGCCTGGGATGCTGAGAAGAAGAGGAGGCCTGAGAGTGTTCTGGACCCTGGGTTGCTGAGATGAGGAGGGGGCCTGTGGGTCTTCAGGGCCTGGGGTGCTGAGTGCAGGGGGCCTGAGGGTGTTCAGAGGCCTGGGGTGCTGAGAGGAGGAGGAGGAGGCCTGAGGGTGATCAGAGGCCTGGGGTGCTGAGTGGAGGGGGCCTGAGGGTGTTCTGAGGCCTGGGGTTCTGAGAAGTGGAGGGAATCTGAGGGTTTTCAGGGTGTTCCCCTGACCTCATCCCCCTGTCTCCAGTCCCACTCCCCTGTTCCCAGTCATCTATACCCAGTCCCCTGTTCTCAATCCCTGTCCCCTGTCCACAGCCCCAGTCCCCAGTCCCTGTCCACAGTCCCCTGTCCCCAGTCCCCTTTCCCTAGTGCCTTGTCCTCAGACCCCTGTCTCCAGTTCTGGTCCCCTGCCCCAATTCCCGTCCCCAGTCCCCTTTCCTCAGCCCTCTGTACCCAGTGCCCTGTCCCTGCCCCAGTCCCCTGTTCTCAGTCCCTGTCCCCTGTCCCCAGTCCCAGTCCCCAGTCCCTGCCCCTAGTTCCCTGTCCTCAGTCCCTGTCCCTGTCCCCAGTCCCTGTACCCATTCCCCTGTCCCTAGTCCCTGTCCCTAATCCCTTGTCTTCAGCCCCTTCTCCAGTTACAGTCCCCTGTTCCCAGTCTCCATTCCCAGTCCACTGTTCTCTGCCCAAGGTCCCCAGTTTCCTGAACCTGTCCACTGTCCCATGATCTCAGTCACTGTCCCCTGACCCCAGTCCCAGTCCCTGTCCCCTATCCTCTGTCCACAGTCCCTATCCCAAGCCCAAGTCCCCTGACCCCAGTCCCAGTCCCTGTCCCCAGTACTAGTCCACAGTCCCCTGTCCTCATTCCCTGTCCCCAGTCCCAGTCCCGGGTCCCCAGACCCCAGTCCCCAATCCCCTGTCATGAGAGCTCACCCAGTTCCAGTTCCAGGAAGAGGGGCCCTCACAGTGTTCAGGGGCCTGGGGTGCGGAGGGGAAGAGACTACCTGAGGGTGTTTAGAGGCCAGGGGTGCTGAGAGGACAAGGGGGCTTTAGGGTGTTCAGGGGCCTGGTGTGCTGAGGGGAGGAGGGGCCTGAGGGTATTCAGGGGTGTGGGGTGCTGAGAGGTGGAGGGGGCCAGAGGGTATTTAGGGGCCTGGGGTGCTGAGAGGAGGGGGCCTGAGGGTGTTCAGGTGCCTGGGGTGCTGAGAGGAGGAGGGTGCCTGAGGGTGTTCAAAGGTCTGGGGTGCTGAGAGGAGGAGGGGCCCTGAGGGTGTTCAAGGGCCTGGGGTGCTGAGAGGAGGAGACTTGAGGGTGTTCAGGGTCCTGGGGTGCTGAGAGGAGGGTGCATGAGAGTGTTCAGGGCCTTGGGTTGCTGAGTGGTGGAGGAGTCCTGAGGGTGTTCAGGGGTCTGGGTGCTGAGAGGAAGAGGAGGCCTGAAGGTGTTCAGGTGCCTGTGGTGCTGAGAGGGAGAGTGGCCCTGAGGGTGTTCAGGGGCCAGGGGTGATGAGAGGAGAAGGAGGCCTGAGGGTGATCAGAGGCCTGGGGTGCTGAGAGGAAGAGGGGTCCTGAGGGTGTTCAGGTCCTGGGTTGTTGAGGGGAGGAGAGGGCCTGAGGGTGTTCTGGGGCCTGGGGTACTGAGAGGAGGAGGGGGCCTGAGGGTGTTCTTGGGACTGTGGTGTTGAGAGGAGGTGGGGGCCTGAGGGTGTTTAGGGCCCTGGGTTGCTTAGGGGAGGAGGGTCCTGAGTGTGTTCAGGATTCTGGGGTGCTGGGAGGAGGGGGCCTAGAGTGATTAGGGGCCTGAGGTGCTGAGGGGAGGAGGAGGCTTGAGTGTTTTCTGGGGACTGGGGTGCTGAGTAGATTAGGGGGCCTGAGGGTGTTCTGTGGCCTGGGTTGCTGAGAGGAGGAGGGGGCCTAAGAGTGTTCTTGGGACTGTGGTGCTGAGAGGAGGAGGGGGCCTGAGGGTGTTCTGTGGCCTGGGTTGCTGAGATGAGGAGGGGCCTGAGGGTGTTCATGGGCCTGGGGTGCTGAGAGGAAGAGGGGGCCTAAGGGTGTTCAGGGTCCTGGGTTGCTGGCGGGAGGAGGGGGCTGAGGGAGTTCTGCGTCCTGTTGTGCTGAGAGGAGGGGGCCTAAGAGTGTTCTTGGGACTGTGGTGCTGAGAGGAGGAGGGGGCCTAAGGGTGTTCAGGGTCCTGGGTTGCTGAGGGGAGGAGGGGCCTGAGTGTGTTCAGGATCCTGGTGTGCTGGGAGGAGGGGGCCTAGAATTATTAGGGGCCTGAGGTGCTGTGAGGAGGAGGAGGCCTGAGGGTTTTCTGGGGACTGGGGTGCTGAGTGGAGGAGGGGGCTTGAGGGTGTTCAGGGGCCTGTGGTGCTGAGAGGAATAGGAGACCTGAGGGTGTTCTGGTGCCTGGGGTGCTGAGTGGAGGAAGGGACCTGAGGCTATTCTGGGGCCTTGGGTGCTGATAAGAGGAGGGGGCCTGAGGGTGTTCAGGGGCATGTGTGCTGAGAGGAAGAGGGGGCCTAAGGGTGTTCAGGGTCCGGGGTGGCTTAGGGGAGGAGGGGTCCTTAGTGTGTTCTGGGTCCTGGGTGCTGGGAGGAGGTGGCCTGAGAGTGTTAAGGGGCCTGGGGTGCTGAGGGAAGATTGGGGCCTGAGTGTGTTCATGGTCCTGGGCTGCTGAGAGGAGGGTTTTAGTGTATTCATGGGCCTGGGATTCTGAGATGAAGAGGAGGCCTGAGAGTATTCTGGACCCTGGGTTGCTGAGATGAAGAGGGGGCCTGAGGGTGTTCAGGGGCCTGGGGTGCTGAGTGAAGGAGGCCTGAGGGTGTTCAGAGGGGGGTGCTGAGAGGAGGAGGAGGCCTGAGAATGATCAGAGACCTGGGGTTCTGAGAGGAGGAGGAGGCCTGAGGGTGATCAGAGGCCTGGGGTGCTGAGAGGAGGAGGAGGCCTGAGGGTGATCAGAGGCCTGGGGTGCTGAGTGGAGGGGGCCTGAGGGTGTTCTGAGGCCTGGGGTTCTGAGAAGAGGAGGGGGCCTGAGGGTTTTCAGGTTGTTCCCCTGTCCTCAGCCCCCTGTCTCCAGTCCCACTCCCCTGTTCCCAGTCCCTTATCCCCAGTCCACTGTTCTCATTCCCTGTCCCCTATCCCCAGTCCCAGTCCCCAGTCCCTGTCCACAATCCCCTGTCCCCAGTCGCCTTTCCCCAGTCCCTCGTCCTCAGCCCTGTCTCCAGTCCAGTCCCCTGCCCTAATTCCAGTCCCCAGTCTCCTTTACTCAGCCCTCTGTCCCAAGTCCCCTGTCCCTGCCCCAGTCACCTGTCCCAGTCCCCAGTCCCTGCCCCTAGTCCCCTGTCCTCAGTCCCTGTCCCCAGTCCCTGTCCCCAGTCCCCTGTCCCTACTCCCCATCCCTAATCCCTTGTCTTCAGCCCCCAGTCTCCAGTTCCAGTCCCATGTTCCCAGTCTCTGTCCTCAGTCCACTGTTCTCTGCCCCCTGTCCCCAGTTTCCTGAGCCTGTCCTCTGTCCACTGATCTCAGTCCCTGTCCTCTGTCCCCAGTCCCAGTCCCAAGTCCCTGTCCCCTATCCTCAGTCCGCTGTCCCTGTCCCAAGCCCCAGTCCCCTGTCCCCAGTCCCCAGTCACAGTCCCTGTTCCAAGTCCTAGTCCACAGTCCCCTGTCCTCAGTCCCTGTCCCCATTCCCAGTCCTGGTCCCCAGTCCCCAGTCCCCTGTCCTGAGAGCTCACCCAGTTCTAGTTAGAGTTCCAGGATGAGGGGCCCTGACAGTGTTCAGGGGCTAGGGGTGCAGAGGGGAAGAGAAGACCTGAGGGTGTTCAGGGACCAGGGGTGCTGAGAGGATGAGGGGGCCTTAGGGTGTTCAAAGGTCTGGGGTGCTGAGAGGAGGAGGGGGCCTGAGGGTTTTCAGGGGTGTGGGGTGCTAAGAGGTGGAGGGGGCCAAAGGGTATTTAGGGGCCTGGGGTGCTGAGAGGAGGAGGGGGCCTGAGGGTGTTCAAAGGTCTGGGGTGCTGAGAGGAGGAGGGGGCCTGAGGGTGTTCAAAGGTCTGGGGTGCTGAGAGGAGGAGGCAGCATGAGGGTGTTCAGGGTCCTGGGTTGCTAAGGGGAGGAGGGGACCTGAGTGAGTTCAGGGTCCTGGGGTGCTGGGAGGAGGGGGCCTGAGAGTGTTCAGGGCCTGAGGTGCTGAGGGGAGGAGGGGGCCTGAGTGTGTTCATGATCCTGTACTGCTGAGAAGAGGGGGCTTGAGGGTGTTCAGGGGCCTGAGGTGCTAGGAGGAGGAGGAGGAGGCCTGAGGGTGATCAGAGGCTTGTAGTGCTGAGATGAGGAGGGGCCTGAGGGTGTTCAGGGGCCTGGGTTGCTGGGGGGAGGAGGGGGCATGAGGGTGTTCTGGGGCCTGCGTGCTGAGAGGAAGAGGAGGCCTAAGGGTGTTCAGAGTCCTGGGTTGCTGGCGGTAGGAGGGGGGTTGAGGGTGTTCTGTGGCCTGGGGTGCTGAGAGGAGGAGGAGGGGGCCTAAGAGTGTTCTTGGGACTGTGGTGCTGTGAGGAGGAGGGGGCCTGAGGGTGTTTAGGATCCTGGGGTGCTGGGAGGAGGGGGCCTAGAATTATTAGGGGCCTGAGGTGCTTGAGGAGGAGGAGGCCTGAGGGTTTTCTGGGGACTGGGGTGCTGAGTGGAGGAGGGGGCTGGAGGGTGTTCAGGGGCCTGTGGTGCTAAGAGGAATTTGAGACCTGAGGGTGTTCTGGTGCCTGGGGTGCTGAGTGGAGGAAGGGACCTGAGGCTATTCTGGGGGCTCGGGTGCTGAGAGGAGGAGGGGGCCTGAGGGTGTTCAGGGGCCTAGGGTGCTGAGAGGAAGGGGTATTAGGGTGTTCTGTGGCCTGTGGTGCTGAGAGGAGGAAGGGGCTTGAGGGTGTTCTGGGGCCTGAGTGCTGAGAGGAAGAGGGGGCCAAAGGGTGTTCAGGGTCCGGGGTTGCTGAGTGGAGGAGGGGTCCTTAGTGTGTTCCGGGTCATGGAGTGCTGGGAGTAGGGGGCCTGAGAGTGTTAAGGGGCCTGAGGTACTGAGCAGAGATGGGGGCCTGAGAGTGTTTTCAGGGTCCTGGGATGCTGAGAGAAGAGTTTTAGGGTGTTCAGGGGCCTGGGATGCTGAGATGAAGAGGAGGCCTGAGAGTGTTCTGTGCCATGGGGTGCTGAGTAAAGGAGGGGGCATGAGGGTGTTCAGGGGTCTGGGGCTCTGAGATGAGGAGGGTGCCTGAGGGTGTTCAGGGGCTTGGGGTGCTAAGTGGTGGAGGAGGCCTGAGGGTGTTCAGAGGCCTGAATGCTAAGGGCAGGAGAGGGTCTTTGGGTATTCAGGGGCCTGGGGTGCTGTGAGATGGAGGGGGCCTGAGAATGTTCAGGGGCCTGGGGTTGCCAAAGTTTCAGAGGGCTCTCAAGTATGAGAGTTCCAGAGTGACAGAGTTCCAGAGTTCCAGAGTAAGAGGGAGTGCTTGTGCCGCCACAAAGAGACAGCAGAGTTCTGTTTGGTGATTAGTTTGTCTTAGTTTATGAATCCTTGTTCCTGAATAAAGAAATACAGCTTCCCTGCCCAGCCGTGTGTCCGCGAGTCTCTGTTCACCACTGCGAAGCTAACCCGCCCGGCTAGAGCTTAATAATTTTAACAACAAATGGCGCCCACGTGGACCTGACCTGCGCATCTCTCAGATAAGTAAAGACAATTTGGCTACCTATGCACTATGGCCTTCTTTTCTGCTTGTGAAGAGATCTCCAAAGGCCTCTGCTCTTTCTTCATGAGACTGTTTTGCTGTTTCTGGAACGTTTATCTCTGGACCACTCTGTGATTTCCACTCGCTCGGGCGAACTCAGAACAGCCAGCGGGAAGAGCCAGTGGGCGGGAGGCTAGGCACTGAGCTGCTGTTTCCACCTGGTTAAACAGCCAGCCAGCTGTGCCCAGACAACCCCGCGCACTGCGCCCGCAGCCCCGCAGCCCGCAGGAGGCCTACGCCAGCACACAAAAGCCCCAGGAGCCCAATGCCAACATGCTGGAGCCCTATGCCAACACGCAAGAGCCCGAGGCCAACATGCAAGAGCCCGAGGCCATCCCACAGGAGCCGGCTCTCCACCGCGTGGCGCAGGGCACTGGACGCGTGATCCCTCCACGCTGCTCGGCCACTGCGAACAGGGCAGCAGACATGACAGGGCCATGGGGCAGGGCCGCGGCGGCCTATCATGGCCGCCACCCCTGGGCACCTAGGCCCACGCCTTCTACAAAGATGGCCTGCCTGCCCTCTTTCTATGAATTCTGGAACCATCCCGGGCCTCCCGGACCCCCGGGCTCCCTGCTGAAACTGGGCACACGAGATCTCCAGCCGCCGGTCCGGTCTGAAGGCAGACAAGCTGGAGTATGCAGAGACTTGTGCAGAGATTGCAACCTGCAATTCCTAGAAGTGGAGCTGCTCGGGAAGCCACCTCCAGATGGTGAACCCCCCCCCCCAACAACTAAGACAGTACAGATTTAAATTCGTGTTTAAAATGACATGTCTTCATAACAAAGGTTTCTCTCCTTGTGTATTCATGACCATGTTTATGTGTATGTTTAAAGTTTGGTAAACAGTAACTTTAAGGCTAAATTCTTACTAGTCAAAGTTAAATGAAAAAGGTTTTCAACGTAATTCTCATAAAGATAAAATTAACTTACATTTAAAGTCTGAGGTAAAAATTAGTTAACAATCAATATATTTTAACTAAGTTGGTCTAAACAAAAGGCTAAATAGACTTGTTGATATGTAAAACACTACCTTCTCTATTAGAAATGGTAGATTGCACTATGGCTATGCTAATTATTCTCATGCCTGAGGTTTCCTCTCAGGCCCACACCTATGGTGTGTCTCCATCTGGAATGGGTGTAACAAAAGGTTAAAAGACGTTGTTGATATGTAAAAGTCTCAAATTCCATCTCTATTAGAAACATTAGATCGTGCAGTAGATATGCTAATAACAAGTTTTGTTTCATAGTAAGTAAGTTGCAGTCAGCTGCCTTTGGGACCATAGGCTGTTCCCCGCCCCCATGCAATTGCCCATGGAGGCAAGTAGCCCCCCAGAGGCAAGAAATGTTTTTTTTTCAGATATGGCCACCTCAGGCCTTCCCTTGGCAACATGCTGGTTTTTGTTATATATGTTTCTGTTCACCCCACACCCTTGATACTATAGTCATTTAGTTAAAAAGAAAAGGGGGAATTGTCGTATGCTTTACATTGGCTTGTTCTAGCCCTCCCCCGGCCAAGAGAATTGGATCAGGCCTGCTAATTTCGCGGGCCCGCTTGCCGCTTGGCCCCGCCCCAAAGGAACCCCGGGAGAGGGTTCCTGAGTTCCAGAGTGCCAGAGTTCCTGAGTTCGAGAGTTTCAGGGTTACAGAGTAAGAGAGAGTGCCAGAGAGACAGAGTTCCTGAGTTCCTGAGTTTGAGAGAAAAGAGAGTTCCTGAGTTCGAGAGTTTCAGGGTTACAGAGTAAGAGAGAGTGCCAGAGAGACAGAGTTCCTGAGTTCCTGAGTTCGAGAGTTTCAGGGTTACAGAGTAAGAGAGAGTTCCAGTGTGCCAGAGTTTCAGAGGGCTCTCAAGTATGAGAGTTCCAGAGTGACAGAGTTCCAGAGTAAGAGGGAGTGCTTCTGCCGCCGCAAAGAGACAGCAGAGTTCTGTTTGGTGATTAGTTTGTCTTAGTTTATGAATCGTTGTTCCTGAATAAAGAAATACAGCTTCCCTGCCCAGCCTTGTGTCCGCCATGAGGCTCTGTTCACCACTGCGAAGCTAACCCGCCTGGCTAGAGTTTAAGAATTTTAACAACAGGGGGTGCTGAGAGGAGGTGGCAGCCTGAAGGTGTTCAGAGGCCTGGGGTGCTGTGAGGAAGAGGCAGTCTGAAGGTGTTCAGGTGCCTGGGGTGCTGAGAGGAGTCGGGGGCCTGAGGATGTTCAGGGGCCTGGGGTGCTGAGAGGAGGAGGGGGCCTGATGGTGTTCAGTGGCCTGGGGTGCTGAGAGGAGAAGGATGAGGCTTGAGGATGTTCAGGGGCCTGGGGTGCTGAGAGGAGGACTGGGCCTGAGGGTGTTCTGGGGCCTGTGGTGCTGAGAGGAGGAGGGGGCCTGTGGGTGTTCAGGGGCCTAGGATGTTGAGAGGAAGGGGCCTGAGGGTGCTCAGGGGCCTGGGGTGCTGAGAGGAGGAGGAGGTCTGAGGGTGATCAGAAGCCTGGGGTGCTGAGAGGAGGAGGGGGCCTGGGGTGCTGAGAGGAGTAGGGGCCCTGAGTGTGTCAGGGTCCTGAGGTGCTGGGAGTAGGAGGACTGGGCCTGAGGGTGTTCTGGGGCCTGTGGTGCTGAGAGGAGGAGGGGGCCTGTGGGTGTTCAGAGGCCTAGGATGTTGAGAGGAAGGGGCCTGAGGGTGCTCAGGGGCCTGGGGGTACTGAGAGGAGGAGGAGGCCTGAGGGTGTTCTGGGGCCTGGGTTGCTGAGTGGAGGAGGGGGCCTGAGGGTCATCAGAGTCCTGGGGTGCTTAGAGGAGGAGTAGGCCTGAGGGTGTTCTGGGTCCTTGGGTGCTGAGTGGAGGCGGCTGAGGGTGTTCAGGGGCCTGGGGTACTGAGAGGAGGAGGGGCCTGAGGGTGTTCTTGGGACTGTGGTGCTGTGAGGAGGTGAGGGCCTCAGGGTGTTTAGGGTCCTGGGTTGCTTAGGGGAGGAGGGGGCCTGAGTGTGTTCATGGTCCTGTACTGCTGAGAGGAGGGGGCTTGAGGGTGTTTAGGGGCCTGAGGTGCTAGGAGGAGGAGGAGGAGGCCTGAGGTTGATCAGAAGCCTATTGTGCTGAGATGAGGAGGGGCCTGAGGGTGATCATGGGCCTGGGGTGCTGAGAGGAAGAGGGGGCCTAAGGGTGTTCAGGGTCCTGGGTTGCTGGCGGGAGGAGGGGGCTGAGGGTGTTCTGAGTCCTGGTGTGCTGAGAGGAGGGGGCCTAAGAGTGTTCTTGGGACTGTGGTGCTGAGAGGAGGAGGGGGCCTGAGGGTGTTTAGGGTCCTGGGTTGGTGAGGGGAGGAGGGTCCTGAGTGTGTTCAGGATCCTGGTGTGCTGGGAGGAGGGGGCCTAGAATTATTAGGGGCCTGAGGTGCTGTGAGGAGGAGGAGGCCTGAGGGTTTTCTGGGGACTGGGGTGCTGAGTGGAGGAGTGGGTTTGAGGGTGTTCAGGGGCCTGTGGTGCTGAGAGGAGGAGGAGGAGGCTTGAGGATGTTCAGGGGCCTGGGGTGCTGAGAGGAGGACTGGGCCTGAGGGTGTTCTGGGGCCTGTGGTGCTGAGAGGAGGAGGGGGCCTGTGGGTGTTCAGGGGCCTAGGATGTTGAGAGGAAGGGGCCTGAGGGTACTCAGGGGCCTGGGGTGCTGAGAGGAGGAGGAGGTCTGAGGGTGATCAGAAGACTGGGGTGCTGAGAGGAGGAGGGGGCCTGGGGTGCTGAGAGGAGTAGGGGCCCTGAGTGTGTCAGGGTCCTGAGGTGCTGGGAGTAGGAGGACTGGGCCTGAGGGTGTTCTGGGGCCTGTGGTGCTGAGAGGAGGAGGGGGCCTGTGGGTGTTCAGGGGCCTAGGATGTTGAGAGGAAGGGGCCTGAGGGTCATCAGAGTCCTGGGTTGCTTAGAGGAGGAGGAGGCCTGAGGGTGTTCTGGGGCCTTGGGTGCTGAGTGGAGGGGGCCTGAGCGAGTTCAGGGGCCTGGGGTACTGAGAGGAGGAGGGGGCCTGAGGGTGTTCCTGGGACTGTGGTGCTGTGAGGAGGTGGGGGCCTCAGGGTGTTTAGGGTCCTGGGTTGCTTAGGGGAGGAGGGGGCCTGAGTGTGTTCATGGTCCTGTACTGCTGAGAGGAGGGGCCTTGAGGGTGTTTAGGGGCCTGAGGTGCTAGGAAGAGGAAGAGGCCTGAGGTTGATCAGAGGCCTGTTGTGGTGAGATGAGGAGGGGCCTGAGGGTGTTCATGGGCCTGGGGTGCTGAGAGGAAGAGGGGGCCTAAGGGTGTTCAGGGTCCTGGGTTGCTGGCGGGAAGAGGGGGCTGAGGGTGTTCTGCGTCCTGGTGTGCTGAGAGGAGGGGGCCTAAGAGTGTTCTTGGGACTGTGGTGCTGAGAGGAGGAGGGGGCCTGAGGGTGTTTAGGGTCCTGGGTTGGTGAGGGGAGGAGGGTCCTGAGTGTGTTCAGGATCCTGGTGTGCTGAGAGGAGGGGGCTTAGAATTATTAGGGCCCTGAGGTGCTGTGAGGAGGAGGAGGCCTGAGGGTTTTCTGGGGACTGGGGTGCTGAGTGGAGGAGGAGGCTTGAGGGTGTTAAGGGGCCTGTGGAGCTGAGAGGAATAGGAGACCTGAGGGTGTTCTGGGGACTGGGGTGCTGAGTGGAGGAAGGGACCTGAGGCTATTCTGGGGCCTCGGGTGCTGAGAGGAGGAGGGGGCCTGAGGGTGTTCATGAGCCTGTGTGCTAAGAGGAAGAGGGGGCCTAAGAGTGGTCAGGGTCCGGGGTTGCTTAGGGGAGGAGGGGTCCTTAGTGTGTTCCGGGTCCTGGGTGCTGGGAGGAGATGACCTGAGAGTGTTAAAGGGCCTGAGATGCTGAGGGGAGATCGGGGCCTGAGTGTGTTCATGGTCCTGGGCTGCTGTGAGAAGGGTTTTAGGGTGTTCATGGGCCTGGGATGTTGAGAAGAAGAGGAGGCCTGAGAGTGTTCTGGGCCCTTGGTTGCTGAGATGAGGAGGGGGCCTGAGGGTGTTCAGGGGCCTGGGGTGCTGAGTGAAGGAGGGGGCCTAAGGGTGTTCAGGGTCCTGTGGCGCTGAGATGAGGAGGGTGCCTGAGCTTGTTCAGGGGCTTGCGGTGCTGCGTGGTGGAGGAGGCCTGAGGGTATTCAGAGGCCTGGGGTGCTAAGGGGAGGAGAGGGTCTTTGGGTGTTCAGGGGCCTGGGGTACTGAGGGGAGGTGGGGGTCTGAGTTTTTTCAGGGACCTGGGGTGCCAAGAGGAAGATGGGGCCTGAGGATGTTCAGGGGCCTGGGGTGCTGAGAGGAGGAATGGGCCCACTCCTTCACTCAGCACCCCAGGCTCCTGAACACCCTCAGGCCCCCTCCTCATCTCAGCAAGGGCCCAGAACACTCTCAGGCCTCCTCCTCTTCTCAGCATCCCAGGCCCATGAACACCCTAAAACCCTTCTCTCAGCAGCCCAGGACCCTGAACACACTCAGGCCACCTTCTCCCCTCAGCACCTCAGGCCCTTTAACACTCTCAGGCCACCTCCTCCAAGCACCCAGGACCGGGAACACACTAAGGACCCCTCCTCCACTAAGCAACCCCAGACCCTGAACACCCTTAGGCCCCCTCTTCCTCTCAGCACACAGGCTGCTGAACACCCTCAGGCCCCCTCCTCCTCTCAGCACCCCAGCTCCCTGAACATCCTCAGGCCCCCTAATCTACTCACCACCTCAGTCCCCAGAAAACTCTCAGGCCTCCTCCTCCTCTCAGCACCTCAGGCCCCTAATCACTCTAGGCTCCCTCCTCCCAGCACCCCAGAATCCTGAACACACTCAGGCCCCTACTCCCCTAAGCAACCCAGGACCCTAAACACCCTCAGGCCCCCACCTCCTCTCAACACCACAGTCCCAAGAACACCCTCAGGCCCCCTCCTCCTCTTAGTACCCTAGGCCCCAGAACAACCTCAGGCCCCCTCCTCTCAGCACCCCAGGATTCTGATGACCCTCAGGCCCCCTCCTCCACTCAGCAACCCAGGCCCCAGAACAACCTCAGGCCTCCTCCTCCTCTCAGTACCCCAGGCCCCTGAACACCCTCAGGACCCCTCCTCTCATCACCTCAGGAACCTGAACACACTCAGGACCCCTCCTCCTCTCAGCACCTCAGGCCCCTGAACACTCTCAGGCCCCCTCCTCCCCTCAGCAACCCAGGACCCTGAACACCCTCAGGACCCCTCTTCCTCTCAGTAGCCCTGTCCCCTGAACACCCTCAGGCCTCCTCCTCCTCTCAGCACTCCAGGCCTCTGATCAACCTCAGGCTTCTACCTTCTCTCAGCACCCCTGGCCCCTGAATACCCTCAGGCCACCTTTTCCTCTCAGCACCACAGACCCCAAAACACCCTCAGTCCTCCTCCTGCTCCCAGCACCTCAGGATCCTGACACACTCTGGTCCCCTATTCCTCTCAGCACCCCAGGCCCCTGAACACCCTCAGGCCCCCTCCTCCTCTCAGCAGCCCAGGCCTCTGATCACCCCCAGACCTCCTCCTCCTCTCAGCACCCCAGGCCCCTGAGCACCCTCAGGCACCTTCCTCTCAACATCCTAGGCCCCTGAACACCCACAGGCACCCTCCTCCTCTCAGCACCACAGGCCCCAGACCACCCTCAGGCCCAGTCCTCCTCTCAGCACCCCAGGCCCCTGAACACCATTTGGAACCCTCTTCCTGTCAGCACTCAGGCCCCAGAACACCATCAGCCCCCCTCCTCCTCTCAGCACCCCTGGCGCCTGAACACCATCAGACCCCCTCCTCCTCTCAACACCCCAGGTCCCTGAACACCCTTAGGCCTCCTCCTCCTCTCAGCATCCAAGGTCCCTGAAAATCCTCAGGCCCCCGAGTCCTCTCAGAACCCCATGCACCTGAACACCTTCAGGCCTCCTCCTCCTCTCAGCACACCTGGCCCCTGAAAAAACTCAGACCCCCTCCTCCCCTCAACACCCCAGGTCCCTGAACACCCTCAGGCCCACTCCTCCTCTCAGCATCCCAGGCCCCTGAACATCCTTAGGCCCCCTCTTCCTCTCAGCACGCAGGCTCATGAACACCCTCAGGCCCCCTCCACTCAGCACCCAAGGCCCCAGAACACCCTCAGGCCCCCTCCTCTCAGCACCCCAGGACTCTAATGACCCTCAGGCCCCCTCCTCCACTCAGCAACCCAGGCCCCAGAACAACCTCAGGCCTCCTCCTCCTCTCAGTACCCCAGGCCCCTCAACACCCTCAGGACCCCGCTCTCAACACCCCAGGAACCTGAACACACTCAGGACCCCTCCTCCTCTCAGCACCTCAGGCCCCTGAACACTCTCAGGCCCCCTCCTCCCCTCAGCAACTCAGGACACTGAACACCCTCAGGACCCCTCTTCCTCTCAGCACCCCTGGCCCCTGAACACCCTCAGGCCTCCTCCTCCTCTCAGCACTCCAGGCCTCTGATCAAACCCAGGCTTCTACCTCCTCTCAGCACCCCTGGCCCCTGAACACCCTCAGGCCTCCTCCTCCTCTCAGCACTCCAGGCCTCTGATCAAACCCAGGCTTCTACCTCCTCTCAGCACCGCTGGCCCCTGAACACCCTCATGCCCCCTTTTCCTCTCAGCACCACAGACCCCAGAACACCCTCAGTCCTCCTCCTACTCCCAGCACCTCAGGACCCTGACACACTCAGGGCCCCTATTCCTCTCAGCACCCCAGGCCCCTGAACACCCTCAGGCCCCCTCCTCCACTCAGCACCCCAGGCCTCTGATCACCCTCAGACCTCCTCCTCCTCTTAGCACCCCAGGCCCCTGAGCACCCTCAGGCCCCTTCCTCTCAACATCCTAGGCCCCTGAACCCCCACAGGCCCCACCTCCTCTCAGCACCACAGGCCCCAGAACACCCTTTGGAACCCTCTTCCTGTCAGCACTCAGGCCCCAGAACACCATCAGACCCCCTCCTCCCCTAAACACCCCAGGTCCCTGAACACCTTCAGGACTCCTCCTCCTCTCAGCACCCCTGGCCCCTGAAAAAACTCAGAGCCCCTCCTCCCTTCAGCACCCCAGGACCCTGAACACCCTCAGGCCGCCTCCCCCTCTCAGCACCCCAGGCTGCTGAACACCCTCAGGCCCCCTCCTCCCCTCACACCCCAGGTCCCTGAACACCCTCAGGCCCACTCCTCCTCTCAGCACCCCAGGCCCCTGAACATCCTCAGGCCCCCTCCTCCTCCCAGCACCCCAGGCACCAGAACACCCTCAGGCCCCTGAACACCCTCAGGCCCCCTCCTCCTCTCAGCACCCCAGGTCCCTGAACACCCTCAGACCCCCTCCTCTACTCAGCAACCCAGGTCCCTGAAAACCCTCAGGCCCCATCCTCCTCTCAACAACCCTGGCCCCTGAAAAAACTCAGACTCCCTCCTCCCCTCAGCACCCCAGGCCCCTGAACACCCTCAGTCCTCCTCCACCATTCAGCACCCCAACCCCTGAACACAATCAGGCACCCTCCTCATCTCAGCGCTCCAGGCCCCAGAACACCCTCATGCCTCCTCCTCCTCCTCTCAGCACCCCAGGCCCCTGAACACCCTCAGGCCTCCTCCTCCTCCTCTCAGCACCCCAGGCCCCTGAACACCCTCAGGCCTCCTCCTCCTCTCAGCACCCCAGGCACCAGAACACCCTCAGACCCCCTCCTCCCCTCAAAATCCCAGGTCCCTGAACACCAGCACTCCTGGCCCCTGAACACCCAAAGACCCTCTCCTCCCCTTAGCACCCCAGGCCTCTGAACACCCTCAGGCCTCCTCCACCACTCAGCACCCCAAGCCCCTGAACACCCTCAGGCACCCTCCTCATCTCAGCACCCCAGGCCCCTGAACACCCTCAGGTCCTCTCTTCCCCTCCACACCCCTGGCCCCTGAACACTGTCACGGCCCCTCCTATTGGAACTGGAACTGGAACTGTGTGAATACTCAGGACAGGGGACTGGGGACCAGGGACTGGGACTGGGGACAGGGACTGAGGACAGGGGACTGTGGACTAGGACTGGGGACAGGGAGTGGGACAGGGGACTGGGGCTTGGGACAGGGACTGGGTACTGAGGGTAGGTGACTGGGACTGGGGACAGGGACTTAGAACAGGGGACTGAGGACAGGTTCAGGAAACTGGGGACAGGGGGAAAAGGACAGTGGACTGGGGACAGAGACTGGGGACAGGGGACTGGAACTGGAGACAGGGGGCTAAAGACAAGAAATTGGGGACTGGGACTGGGGATAGGGGACTGGGGACTGGGTAAAGGGACTGGGACTGGGGACAGGGACAGGGACTGGCAACAGGGACTGGGGACAGCAACTGGGGAATGTGACAGGGGACAGGGGACATGGGGCTGAGGAAAGGGGACTGGGGACTGGAATTGGGGCACGGACTGGAACTGGAGACAGAAGGCTGAGGACAATGGACTTGGAAAGGGAACTGGGGACAGGGGACTGTGGACAGGGACTGGGTCTGGGACTGGGGACAGGGGATAGGGACTGAGAACAGAGGACTGGCACTGGGTACAGGGGCTGAGGACAGGAGACTGGGGACATGGACTGGGCACAGGGGACTGGGACTGGAGACAGGAAGCTGAGGACAGGGGAACACCCTAAAAACCCTCAGCCACTCACCTCCTCTCAGAACCCCAGGCCTCTGAATACACTCAGGCCCCCTCCACTCAGCACCACAGGCCTCTGATCACCCTCTGGCCTCCTCCTCCTCCTCTCAATACCCCAGACACCTGAACACCTTCAGGCCACCTCCTCCTCCCAGCACCCCAGGCACCAGAACACCCTCAGGCCCCCTCCTCCTCCCAGCACCCCAGGCACCAGAACACCCTCAGGCCCCCTCCTCCTCTCAGCACCCCAGGCCCCTGAACACCCTCAGGCCCCCTCCTCCTCTCAGCACCCCAGGTCCCTTACTCTCAGCATCCCAGGCCCCAGATCATCCTCAGGCCTCCTCAACCTCTCAGTACCCCAGGCCCCAGAACACCCTCAGACTGCCGCCTCCTCTAAGTACCCGCAGGCCCCTAAACATCCTCAGTCCTACTCAACCTCTTAGCACCCCAGGACCCTGAACACACTCAGGATCCCTCCTCCCCTCAGCACCTCAGGCCTCTGAACACTGTCTGGCCCCCTCCTCCCAGTACCGCAGGACCATGAACACACTCAGGCCCCCTCCTACACTTAGCAACCCAGGACCCTGAACACCCTCAGGGCCCCTCCTCCTCTCAGCACCCCTCTGATCCCCCCCCCCGTCTCCTACACAACTCCTACTGCAGCCCCACAGCCACAGCTCCCCAACTACAACACCCAAACCCACAATCCACCAACGCACAACCCCCAAACCACAGCCCCCCAAGCCCACATCCCCCATACCCACAACAACCAAACACACAGCCCCCAACCCACAACTACCAAACCCACAGCCCACAAACCCACAGCCCCCCAAACACACAGCCCCCAAACACACAGGCCCCAAACCCACAACCCCCAACCCCCAAAGCCACAGCCCCCAAACCCAAAAACCACAAAACCAAGACCCACAACCCACAGCCCCCCAAACCCACAACTCCGAAACCCGCAACCCTTCAACCCACAGCCCCCAACCCACACCCCCTCAAATACACAGGCCCCCAAACCCACAGCCCCTAAAATCCACAGCCCACAAAACCAAATCCCCAAAACCCACAGCCCCTTAAACCCAAAACCCCCCAACACACAGCACCAAAACCCACAGCCTCCTAAACCCACAGCCCCCAGCCCACATCCATTAAAAACCACAGGCCACAAACCCACAGCCTCCCAAACACACAGACCACCAAACCCATAGACCTCCAGGCCAAAGCCCCTAAAATCCACAGACCCATAAACCTACAGCCACCCAAATCCACAGCCTCTGATCACCCCCCGGCCTCCTCCACAACTCCTACTACAGCCCCAAATCCACAGTCCCCCAAACCTACACCACAAAAGCACAGCCCCCAAACCCACAGCCCCTAAACACCACAGCCCACAAACCCACAGCTCACAAACCCCCAACCCACAGTCTTCCAAACCCATAGGCCCAAAACCTACAGCCCCCACACCCACAGCCCCCTGTAGCCCCTCACCTGCACCCTCACCTCCTACCCCCTTGCACTCCTCACCTGCACCACACCTCCTACCCTCTGCAACCTCTCATCTGTACCCCCAACTCCTACCCCCTGGACCCGCTCACCTGTAACCCACCTCCTACCCCCTGCACCCCCCCACCTGCACCCACCTCCTACCTCCTGCACTCCCTCACCTACACCCCTACCTCCTAGAGTGCACCCCCCACCTACAGCCCCACGTTTTCACCCTCTCACACCTGCAGCACCTCACCTCCTCCCCATGACCTCCCATGCACCCCCCACTTCTGCACCCCTCACCTTCCTGGCACCTCACACCCTCTACACGTTATGTTTATAATATTTGATAAATAAAATAATAAATATGAGTGTAAACATAAATATTTAAATATAGACAATATTTATAAATATTAATATTTATAAGTATTTTTAATTGTTTTATTATATAGGCAGCAGTTGATTAGAATATAGAAAACATTATAAAGAACTTGCTGTTGGCGACACAGCTGGGCCTGGAGCAACATGTGGACTGAGCTACCATCTTTTCTTGGTGCCAGGGATTTAGGCACCACACCAGGAGCAACCCTGGTGCGCCTTCCCTGTTCCAGCTCCTGTAGGGGGCCGCAGCGGGCACGTGGGCCATCAAGCAATTAGCTGGAGGCTGTTCCTCCTGCTCGGGCATCCGGAGCTGGGCGCACTGCCAGCTCAGGCCTGCTGTTGCCCGAGCTTCATCTTCCTGCTTGCAGGTGGTGGGCAGCAGCGGCAGAGGAGGCTGCGGAGGTGGCAGTGGACTGCGGCCTGCAGGCGCTGCGTGGGTCAGGTGCTGCGGAGTGCAGGGTAGGCTGGCTGGTGGTGGGCTTCCTGCTCTACCTTTTCCTGCCCTAGGCTGCCCTTCACCTGGCTGTGCCCCACTCCCCTCCTCTCCCAGTGAGCCCTGAGCAGGTGCAGCCAGGGGCGGCCCTGGCCTGAGGGAGGCCCATGGCCCTGGGCTGGTAGGCCTGGCCCCTAGGAGCTCCCTGCCCCAGACATGCTTCCCCACAGAGCTGCAGCCCCCCTCCTCCACCACACCACACCCCACCCCCACCCCAACACCCTAACCGCCACCCCCACCCAACCCCCCACCACTCACCCCTACCCCCACCCAACCCCAGCACCCCCTCACCACCACCCCACACCCTCAACTCAACCCCAACCCACCCCCCCACACCCCCCACCACCCCACCACCCCACCCCCTACCTTACCTCCACACCCAACCCCCACACCACACCACACCACCACCCCCACCCCATCCGCCCACGCCCCACCACTCCCACTCCACACACACCCCACCACCCAACCTCCACTCCCTTACCCCAGCTCCCTACCCCAAACCCCACCCCCACCCACACCCCACTCCCCACCCACACCCCATCTAACCCTGCCTACCCCCCCAGCCCACCCCCCACCCCATCCACCCACGACCCACCACTCCCACCCCACACACACCCCACACACACCCCACCACCCAACTCCCACTCCCCATACCCCAACCCCCAGCCCCACCCCCCACCCCCACCCCTCCCACCACACCCCCCACCCCATCTGACCCTGCCTACCCCACAGCCCACCCCCCACCCCATCCCCCACACCGAGCCCACCCAACCACCCCACCCCACAACCCCACCCCATCCCCCAGGACAACCCCAAGACCCACCTGCAACCCACCCCGAACACCCCACCCCATGCCCCTCCCCACCACGCCCCCCCACTCCCAAACCACCCCCACCCTCCCAACACCCACCTCTGAGCTCCCTGCCCCAGCCATGCTTACCCACAGAGCTGCAGCCCCCCTCCCCTACCTCCCACCCAAACCCCACCCACACTCCACCCCCCACCCGGACCCCACATCCCACCCCCACCTGCAACCCACCCTCCACCCACACCCCATCCCCCCTGCCTAACCCCAGCCCACCCCATCTTCCACCCCCAGCCCACCCCCACCCCAGTCCATCCCCCACCACACCCCATCCCCACCACACCCCCACCCCTCCACAACACCCTCCAACCCCACCCACATCACACCCCCGACCCCACTAAGCCACCCACTACCACCCCCACCCCCCACCCCATACCCCCTGCACACCCCATCCCATCCCCCACTCCCAGCCCTCTATCTCAAGTCCTTTTCGCCTATCCCTAGTTCCTGTCCCCATGCCCAGTCCTGGTCCCCTATCCCCAGTCCCTGTCCTCATCCCAAGTCCCTGTCTCCTATCCCCAGTCCCTGTCCCCTATCCACAATTCCTGCTACCTGACCCCAATCCTGTGTCCCCAACACCTAAACCCAGTACCTATCCAGTGATCCCCAGTACCTGTCCACTTATCCCGAGTCCCTGCCCCCTATCCCTAGTCCCAGTCTCCTATCCCTAGTCCCTGTATCCTATACCCAGTCTGTGTCCCCATCCCCAGTCCCTGTCCCTTATTCCCAATCCCAGCTCTCTATCCCAAGTCCCTGTGCCCTATCCCCAGACCATGTCCCCTATTCCCAGTCCCAGTCTGCATCCCCAGTCCCTGTCCCCTATCTCCAGTCCTTGTCCCCAATCCCCAGTCCCTGCCCTCTATCCCAAGTCCCTGTCTTCTATCCCCAGTCCCTGTCCCGATCCCCTGTCCCTATCCCATATCCAGAGTCCATGTCCCCTATCCACAATTCCTGCCCCACAGCCCCTAAACCCAGTCCCTGTCCACGTATCCCCAGTCCCTGTCCCCTGTCCCCAGTCCCTCTCAATTTATCCCCAGTCCCTGTCCCCTATCCCCAGTCCCTGTCCCCTATCTCCAGTGCCTGTCCCCATACCCAGTCCCTGTCCCCTATCACAAGTCCCTGTCCCCTATCACCAGTTCTTGTCCCCTATCCCCAGTTCCTGTCCCCTATAACAGTCACTGTCCCCTAGTCCCAGTCCCTGTCCCCTATCCCCAGTCCCTGTCTCCTATACCCAGTCCCTGTCCCCTATACCCAGTCCCTGTCCCATATCTCCAGTGCCTGTCCCCATACCCAGTCCCTGTCCCCATCACAAGTCCCTGTCCCCTATCACCAGTTCTTGTCCCCTATCCCCAGTTCCTGTCCCCTATAACAGTCACTGTCCCCTATCCCCAGTCCCTGTCCCCTATCCCCAGTCCATGTCCCCTAACTCCAGTCCCTGTCCCCTATCCCCAGTCCCTGTCCCCTATCTCCAGGCCCTGTACCCTATCCCCAGTCCTTGTCCCCTATCTCCAGTCACTGTTCCCTATCCCCAGTCACTGTCCCCTATCCCCAGTCACTATGTCCTATCCCTGTCCTAGTCCCCTATCCCCAGTCCCTGTCCCCTATCCCCAGTCCCTGTCCCCATCATCAGTCCCCACCCTCTATCCCAGGTCCCTGTCCCCTATCCCCAGTTCTTGCCCTCTATCCCCAGTCCCTGTACCCTATCCACAATCCCTGTCCCCGTCCCCAGTTCCTGTCCCCTATCCCCAGTCCATGTCCCCTATTCCCAATTCCTTCCCCCTGACCCCAGTCCCTGTCCCCAGCCCCTAACCCTAGTCCCTGTTCACTTATCCCCAGTCCCTGTCCCCTATCCTCAGCCCTTGTCCCATATCCCTAGTCCCAGGCCCCTATCCCCAGTCCCTGTCCCCTATCTCAGTCCCTGTCCCCTGTCCCTAGTCCCTGTCCCCTATCCACAGTCCCTGTCCCCTATCCATAGTCACTGTCCCCAGCCCCTAACCACAGTCCCTGTCCACTTATCCCCAAACCCTGTCCCCTATCCCAAGCCCTTGTCCCCTATCCCTACTCCCTGTCCCCTATCCCCAGTCCCTGTCCCCTATTGCAAGTCCCTGGCCACTATCCACAGTCCCTGTCCCCTATCCCCAGTCCCTCTCCCCTATCCCCAGTCCCTGTCCCCAATCCCCAGTCCCTGTCCCATATATGGAGTCCCTTCCCCATCCCCAGTCCCTGTCCCCTATCCCCAATTCCTTCCCCCTGACCCAAGTTCCTTGTGCCCAGCTGGTAACCCCAGTCCCTCTCCATTTATCCCCAGTCCCTGCCCCTTATCCCCAGTCCAAGTCCTCTATCTCCAGTCGCTGTCCCCATACCCAGTCCCTGTCCCCTATCGCAAGTCCATGACCTCTATCCTCAGTTCTTGAACCCTATCCCCAGTCCCTGTCCCCTATCCCCAGTCCCTGTCCCCATCCCCAGTCCCTGTCTCCTATCCACTATTCCTGCCCCATGAACCCAGTCCCTTGTCCCCAGCCCCTAAAATCAGTCCCTGTCCACTTATCCCAGTCGTTGTCCCCTATCCTCATTCACTGTCCATTTATCCAAAGTCCCTGTCCCCTACCCCCAGCCCCTGTCCCATATCCCCAGTCCCTGTGCATATCCCCAGTCCCTGTCCCCTATGCCCAGTAATTGTCCCTATCCCTAGTCCCTGTCCCCTATCCCCAGTCCCTGTCCCGTATCCCCAGTCCATGTCCCCTATCCCCAATTCTTGCTCCTGAACCCAGTCCCTTGTCCCCAGCCCCTAATTCTGTCCCTGTCCCCTTATCCCAGTTGTCCCCTATCCTCATTCACTGTCCATGTTTCCCAAGACCCTGTCTCCTATCCCCAGTCCCTGTCCTCTATCCCCAGTCCCTGTCCCCATCTCCCGTCCCAGTCCCCTATCCCCATTCCCTGAGCTAATCCCTATCCCTAGTCCCTATCCTCTATCCCCTATCCCTGTCCCATATCCCAGTCCCTGTCCACTATCCCCATTCCCTGTACTCTATCCCTAGTCCCTGTCCCCATTGCAGAGCCTGTACCCTATCCCCAGTCCCTACCCTCTATCCCCAGTCCCTGTGCCTTATCCTGCACCCTGTCCCCATCCCCAGTCCCTGTGTCCTATCCCCAGTCCATGTCCCCTTTCCCCAATTCCTGCCCCTGACCCCAGTTACTTGTCCCCAGCCCTGAACCCCAGTCCCTGTCCACTTATCCCCAGTTCCTGTCCCCATCCCCAGTCCCTGTCCACTATCCCCAGTCCCTGTCCCCTAACCCTAATTCCTGCCCCCTGACCCCAGTCCTTTTTCCCCAGCCCCTAAACCCAGTCCCTGTCCCCTATCCCCATTCCCTGTCCCCATTCCCAGTCCCTGTCCTGTATCTCCAGTTCCTGTCCCCTATCCCCAATTCCTGCCCTTGACCCATGACCCCAGTCCTATGTCCTCAGCCCCTAACCCCAGTCTCTGTCCACTTATCCAAGTCCCTTTCCATTTATCCCCAGTACCTGCCTCCTATCCCTAGTCATTGTCCCCTATCTCTTGTCCCTGTCCCCTATACCCACCCTGTTCCCATCCCAGTCCCTCTCCCTTATCCCCAGTGCAAGTCTCCATCCCCAGTCCCTGTTGCCTATCCGCAATCCCTGCCCTCTATCCCAAGTCCCTGTCCTCTATCCCTAGTCCCTGTCCCCATCTACAGCCCCTGTCCCCTATCCCCAGTCTCTGCCCTCTATCCCCAGTCCCAGTCCCCTTTCCCCAGTCCCTGTCCCCATCCCCAGTCCCTGTCCCCTATCCCCAGTCCCTGTTACCTATCCCCAATTCTTGCCCCCAACCCTTGTCCCTTGTCCCAGGTCCCTAACCCCAGTACTCCTCCACTTATCCCTAGCCCCTATCCCCTTATCCACAGTACCTGTCCCCTATTCACAGTTCCTGTCCATTTATTCCCAGTCCCAGTCCCCTATCCCCAGTTCCTGTCCCCTGTCATCAGTCCCTGTCCCCTATCCCCAGTCTCTGTCCCCTATCCCCAGTCCCTATCCCCTATCCCAAGTCCCTGTCTCCATTCTTAGTTCCTGTCCACTACCCAGTCTCTGTCCCATATCCCCAGTCCCTGTCTCCATTCCCAGTCCCTGTCCCCTATCCCCAGTCCCTGCCCTCTATCCCCAGTCACTGTCCCCCATCCCCAATCCCTGTTCCCTATCCCCAGTCCCCTGTTAATAGTCCCTGTCCCAGATCCCAGTCCCCTACCCTCAGTCCCCTATCCCCTGTCCCCAGTCCCTCTCTCTATCCCCAGTCCCCAACCCCCTGTCCACCGTCCCAGTCCCTGTCCCCAGGTCCAGTCCCAAGTCCCTGTCCCCAGTCCCTGTCCCCAGTCCCTTGTCCTCAGCCCCCAGTCCCCAGTACCCTTTCCTGTCCCCAGTCCCCTGTTCTCAGTCCCTGTCACCTGTCCCCACACCCAGTCCCCAGTCTCTTTCCCCAGTTCCCAGTCCTCAGTCCCTGTCCCCAATCCTAGTCCTGTCCCCAGTCCTCTGTTCTCAGCCCCCTGTCCCCAGTCCCCTGTCCTGGGAGCTCGCCCAGTTCCAGTTTGCTAAGTTCATCTGGCTGAGTGCACAGAGGCCCCAGCCCTCCTTCAGGAGCCTCCCTTAGCCCCACAGCGCCCTAAGCACACAGAAACCAAGCACCCCACTCTGGGGCCCTCCTCCAGGACCCTCCTCAGGGGTGCTCAGCCAGGGTGCTCATCTGAGTGCTCCTCTGGGTGCTCAGGCAGGGTGCTCCTCTGAGGTGCTCAGGCAGGGTTTTCCTCTGGGTGCTCAGGCACTGTGCTACTCTGGGGCGCTCCTCAGGTCACTCGTTGGGGTGCTCCACCTGGGGGCTGCTGAGTTGCTCTGCCCAGCCCCTGCCTGCATTCCTGCACATGTGTCGCTCCCCCCTCCTGCCAGTGCTGCTGCAGGAGCTCAGCCTCAGGATGGGGGGCTCAGGGCGCAGGGGCCGTGGACTCTGGCCCTTCCTGGTGCTGCAGGCCTGGGTGTGCATGCAAAGGTGAGGGTCTTATCCCAGCAGCTGGTGGGACCCCGTGAATGGCTGCCCCCATAGAGCCAGGATCCCTCCAACTGCACCCAAGACCAGTGCAGGGACCCTGGAAATGCCCCATCTGTTGGGGGATCCCCAGAACTGCCCCTTGGTCAGGCTGGGACCCCGAGATCTGCCCCCTAGGTCAAGCTGGGACCCCGAGATCTGGCCCATCCAGCGGGCTGGGACCCCGAGATCTGCCCCCTCTGGTCAGGCAGGAACCCCAAGATCTTCCCCCTCCAGTGAGGCATGGACCCCGAAATCTGCCCCCTACAGCGGGCTGAGACCCTGAGATCTGCCTCCTGGTCAGGCAGGAACCCCTTGAACTGCCTCTCGGTCAGGTTGGGACCCCGGAACTGACCTCTGGTCTGGCTGGGACCCTGAGATCTCCCCCCTTGGTCAGGCAGGGACCCCAAGATCTGCTCACTCGGTCAGGCTGGGTACCCAATATCTGTACCCTCTGGTCAGGCTGGTACCCTGAGATCTGCCCCCTCAGGCGGTTTGGCATCCCAAGATCTGCCACCTGGTCAGGCTGGGACCTCCCTATGGTGGGGGGGGGGGCTGGGCCCTGAAACTGACCCCTCAGGGGGGCAGGTCTGAGCAGCACTCACCAGACACTGAGGTTCCCCTCCCCGCAGTGTCAGTGACCCCAGTAACATGTCCCTGGTGAAGGAGAAAGTGGACTGGCTGCTGAAAGGCTATGACATCTGCCTGTGGCCAGACTTCAGAGGTAGGATTGCTGGGTGTAGAGGGTGCTAGGTGCCTGGGAGGAGAGGGATGTGGAAGTGGGAGGTGCATGGGAGGTGAGGGGGTGGAGGTGAGAGGATGCAGGTGTGAGGGGGTGAGAACAGGGGGCTGTAGGTGAGGGGGTACAGGTGAGAGGGTGCAGGGGGTAGGAGGTGGGGTGCAAGTGAAGGGGTACAGGGGGTAGGTGGTGGGTACAGGTGAGGGGTTAAAATGTGTAGGAGGTGGGGGTACAGGTGAGGGTGAGGGATTGCAGGGGGTAGGAGGTGGGGTGCAGGTGAGGTTGCAGGTGGTAGGAGGTGTTGGTGCAGGTGCGGGGTGCCGGGTGTAAAAGGTGGAGTGTAGGTGAGGGGGTGCAGGGGGAGTGGATGAGGGTGCAGGTGAGGGTGAGTGGTATCTACCCCTGTGTGTGCCCTGCAGGGTCCAGGCTGTGAATGCCACCTCCAGCCCTGCACTGCACTGGGTCCCTGGTGGCTGACTGCGCCCTGCTCCCTGAAACACCCCAAGTTCCTGGGTGCTGCCCGCCCAGCACACTTCCAGCCTGAGGCCCGAGTCTGAGTGACCTGTTCGTAGTGTCCAGTCCAGAACAAGGCAGGAGGGCACGTGGTAGTCCCAGTGCTGCCTGAGACAAGTGGGGATACCTGTGTCCTGTGGTCTGGAGAAGTGCTGTGTCCACCCCAGGGCCCAGTGGGTAAGGTGTGTACACTCAGCTTCCAATGGGGAGGGCCCTGTCCACTCTGGGGCCCAGTGGGGAGTTTCCACTGCAGGGTCCACTTTGGAGTTCCTATCCACCTCAGTGTCCAGTGCGGTATTTCTGTCCACCCAGCATCCAGTGGGAGTTCCTTCCCACCTCACTGTCCAATTGGGAGGGTCCTGTCCACTGCACCATCCATTGGGGAGTTTCTGTCCACTGCAGCATGCAGTGTGTGTTCCTGTCCATGTCAGTGTCCATCCATGAGTTTCTGTCCACTGCAGCGTCCAGTGGGGAGTTCCTGTCCACTTCACTGTCCTGTGGGGAGGGCCCTGTCCACTACATCGTCCAGTCGGGAGGCCCCTGATGTGGAGGAGCTGGGGGCTGCAAGTGGACGCTGACCTGGGCTGAGCCCTCAGTGCTGCCACCCACACTCAGGCCTGTGGTCACTGCTGCCTCACAGGCCTCCCCGTTGGCTGTTGGCATGAACATGGACATCTCCAGTATGGACATGGTGTCAGAGGTCAACATGGTGAGTGGGATCATGGGGGATGGCCCTGTGGTCAGATGGCTGCTAGGAGAGTCAGAGGTTGTGGGGGTCTTGGAAGCTGTGAGTGTTTAGGGGTTGTGAGTTGGAGGCCATGAGGGTCTTGGGGGCTGAGAGGGTCTGGAGGTTGAATGGGTCTTGGGGGCTCTGAGGGTCTTGGGGGCTGAGAGGGTCTGGGGCCTATGAGGGTCTGGGGGCTGTGAGCATCTGGGGACTGTGAGGGTCTGGGGTCTGAGAGTGGGGGCTGGGAGGGTCAGGGGGTGGTGAGGGTCTGGGGGCTGTGGGGATCTGGGGAATCAGAGTGCCTGGGGGCTGAGAGGGCCTGGGGGCTGTCATGGTCTAGTGACTGTGAGGGTCTGGGGGCTGAGAGGGTTCTGGGGCTGAAAGGGCTTAGGGGCTTTGAGCATCTGGGGTCTTTGAGGGTCTGGGGCCTGAGAGGTTCTGAGAGGTTCTGAAGGTCTGGGGGCTGTGAGGGTCTGTGGGTTGTGTGGGTCTGGGGGCTGTGAGGGTCTGTGGGCTGAGAGGGTCTTGGGGGCTGAGTCCCTGCCCCCTGTCCTGAGTCCCTGTCCCCTATCCCCAGTTCTTGTCCCCAATCCCCAGTCCATGTCCCCTATCCGCAGTTCCTACTACATGACCCCAGGGCCTTGTCCCCAGCACCTAACCACAGTCCCTGTCCACTTATCCCCATTCCCTGCCCCCTATTCCCAGTCCCTGTGCCCTATCCTTAGTACTGGTCCCCTATCCCCAGTCCTTTGTCCCCTGCCCCTAACACCAGTCCCTGTCCACTTATCCCCAGTACCTATCCCCTATCCACAGCCCTTGTCGCCTATCCCTAGTCCCTGCCCCCTATCCCTAGTCCCAGCCCTCTATCCCAAGTCCCTGTGCCCTATCCCCAGACCATGTCCCCTATTCCCAGTCCCTGTCCACATCCCCAGTCCCTGTCCCCTATCCCCAGTCCTTGTCCCCTATCCCCAGTCCCTGTCCTATATCCCAGGTCCCTGTTTCTTATCCCCAGTCCCTGTTCCCATCCCCCATCCCTGTTCCCTATCCCCCGTTACTGTCCCCAACCCCAGTCCCTCTCCCCTATCCCCAGTCCCTGTCCCCTATCACTAGTCCCTTGTCCCTAGCCCCTAAACCTGTCCCTGTCCCCTATCCCTGGTCCATGTCCTCTATCCCCAGCCCCTGTCCACTATCCCCAGCCCTCTATCCCCAGTCCCTGTCCCCTATCCCCAGTCCCTGTCCCCTATCCCCAGTCCCTGTTTCCATCTACAGTCCCTGTCCCCTATCCCCAGTCTCTGCCTTCTATCCACAGTACCTGTCACCTATCCCCAGTCCCTGTCACCATCCCTAGTCTCTGCCCCCTATCCCCAATTCCTGCCACTGACCCCAGTCCCTTGTGCCCAGCCCCTAACCCCAGTCCCTGTCCACTTATCCCCATACCCTGTCCCCTTATCCTTAGTCCCTGTCCCTTATCTGCAGTCCTTGTCCTTTTATCCACAGTCCCTGTCCCCTATCCCCAGACCCTGTGACCTCACCAGTCCCTGTCCCCTATACCCAGTCCCTGTCCTCAGTCCCTAGTCCCTGTTCCTTGTCTCCAATTCCTATCCCCATCCCCTGTCCCATGCCCTTCCCTGTCCCTGTTCCCAGTTCCTGGCCCTTGTCCCCAGTCCCAAGTTCCTGTGTCCTGTCCCCAGTCCCTGTCCCCAATCCCTGTACCTAGGCCCCTGTTCTCCGTCCCTGTCCCCTGTCCCAGTCCCCAGTCCCAGTCCCCAGACCCCTACCCTCAGTCCCCAGTCCCTGTCCCCAGTCCCCTGTCCCCAGTCCCCTGTCCCCAGTCCCCTGTCCCCAGTCCCCCGTCCCCAGTCCCAGTCCCTGTCCCCAATCCCTGTACCTAGGCCCCTGTTCTCTGTCCATGTCCCCTGTCCCAGTCCCCAGTCCCAGTCCCCAGACCCCTACCCTCAGTCCCCCGTCCCCTGTCCCCAGTCCCTGTCCCCAGTCCCCTGTCCCCAGTCCCTGTCCCCAGGCCCTGTTCCAAGTCCCTGTCCCCAGTCCCTTGTCCTCAGCCCCCTGTGCTCAGTCCCTGGTCCCTGTCCCGAGACCCCTGTTCTCAGTCCCTGTCACCTGTCCTCAGTCCCTGTCACCTGTCCTCAGTCCCAGTCCCCAGTCTCTGTCCCCAGTCCCAGTCCCCAGTCCCCTTTACCCAGTCCCAGTCCCTATCCCCAGTCCTAGTTCCCAGTTCCAAGTCCCTGTCCCCAGTCCCCTGTCCTCAACCCAGTCCCCTGTCTTGGGAGCTCGCCCAGTTCCAGTTTGCTAAGTTCATCTGGCTGAGTGCACAGAGGCCTCAGCCCTCCCTTAGGAGCCTCCCTGTGCCCCACAGAGCCCTTTCAGGGGGTAGGAGGTGGGATGCAGGTGAGGAGTTGCCTGGGGTAGGAGGTGGGGTGCAGGTAAGGGGGTGCAGGGGGAGGGTTGAGGGTGCCAGTGAGGGTGAGTGGTGTCCAGCCCTGTGAGTGCCCTCCAGGGTCCGGGCTGTGAATGCCACCTCCAGCCCTGTGCTGCATTGGGTCCCTGGTGGCTGACTGCACCCTGCTCCCTGAAACACCCAAGTTCCTGGATGCTGCTTGTCCTGCGCATTTTCTGCCTGAGGTCCAAGTCTGAGTGATCTGTGCGCAGTGACCAGTCCAGAACAAGGTGGGAGGGCACATGTTAGTCCCAGCACTTCCTTAGACAAGTGGGGAGACCTGTGTCCTGTGGTCTGGAGAAGTGCTGTGTCCACCTCAGGCCCAGTGGGCAGTGTGCTGTACACTCAGCTTCCATTGGGGAGGGCCCTGTCCACTCTTAGGCCCAGTGGGGGGCTTCCACTGCAACGTCCAGTGGGGAGTTCCTGTCCACCTTATTGTCCACTGGGAGTTCCTGTCCATGCTAGCATCCAGTGGGAGTTCCTGTCCACCTCACTGTCCAATCTGGAGGGTCCTGTCCACTGCAGCATCCAGTGGGGAGTTTCTGTCCACCTTATTGTCCAGTGGGGAGTTTCTGTCCACCCCAGTATCCCGTGTGGAGTCCCCTGGTGTGGAGGAGCTGGCGGCTGCAAGTGGATGCTGGCCTGGGATGGACCCACAGTGCTGCCACCCACACTCAGTCCTGTGGTCACTGCTGCCCCACAGGCCCCACAGGTGGCTTTCAGCATGAACATCAACATCACCAGTATCGACATAGTGTCAGAGGTCAACATGGTGAGTGGGATCGTGGGGGTGGGGCCTGTGGTCAGATGGCAGCTAGGAGAGTCAGGGGTCATGGTGGTCTTGGAAGCTGTGAGGGTCTGGGAGCTATGAGTTGGGGGCCATGAGGGTCTTGGGGGCTGAGAGGATCTGGGGGCTGAGAGGGTCTTGGGGGCTGAGAGGGTCTGGGGGCTATGAGGGTCTGGGGGCTGTGAGGATCTGGGGGTTGTGAGGGTCTGGGGGCTGTGGTGGTCTGGGGAATGAGTGCCTGGGGGCTGTGAGGGTCTGGGGGCTGAGAGGGCCTGAGGGTTGTGAGGGTCTGGGGACTGTGAGGGTACTGGGGCTGAGAGGTCCTGGGGATCTGAGGGTCTTGGGGCTGTGAAGGTCTGGGGGCTGTGGGTGTCTGGGGCTGTGATGTTCTGGGGGCTGAGAGGGTCTTGGGGGCTATGAGGGTCTTGGGGGCTGAGAGGGTTTGGGGGCTGTGAGGGTCTTGGGGTCTGAGAGGGTCTGGGGGCTGTGAGGATCTGGGAGTTCTGATGGTCTGGGGGCTGTGATGGTCTGGGGAATGAGTGCCTGGGGGTTGTGAGGGTCTGAGGGTTGAGAGGGCCTGAGTGCTGTGAGGGTCTGGGGACTGTGAGCTTCTCAGTGCTGAGAGGGTACTGGGTCTGAAAAGGCCTGGGAACTCTGAGGGTCTGGGTGCTGTGAGGGTCTGGGGGCTGTGTGGGTCTGGGGGCTCTGAGGGTCTGAGGGCTGTGAGGGTCTAAGGGCTGTGAGGGTCTGGGTGCTGTGGGGGTCTTGAAAGCTGTGAGTGTCTGTGTGCTGTGAGTTTGGGGGCCATGAGTGTCTGGTGGCTAAGTGGGTCTCGGTGCTGAGAGGTTCTGGTGGCCTGTGGGTCTTGAGGGCAGAGAGGGTCTTGGGGGCTATGAGGGTCTTGGTGGCTGTGATAATCTATGGGCTAAGAGGGTCTGGGGGCTGTGAGGGTCTTAGGGGTTATGATGGTCTTGGGGGCTGAGAGGATCTTAGGGGCTATGAGTGTCTTGTGGGCTGTTAGTGACTTTGATCTATGAGGGTCTTGGGGGCTGTTAGGGGGGCTGTGAGGGTCTTGGGGGCTATGATTTGGCTTGAGAGGGTCTGGTGGCTGTGAGAGTCTTGGGGGCTATGAGGGTCTGGGGGCTGTGAGTGTCTTGGGGGCTATCAGGGTCTGGTGTCTGAGAGAGTCTGGGGGCTGTGAGGGTCTGTGGGCTATGAGGATCTTGTAGGCTGAGAGCGTCTGGGGGCTATGAGGTTCTTGGTGGCACAGAGGGTCTGGTTCCTGTTAGGGTCTGGGGGCTGTGATATTCTGGGGCTATGAGTGTCTGGGGGCTGAGAGGTTCTCGGGTCTGTGAGGGCCTGGGGGATGAGAGAATCTGGGGATTGTGAATCTGCAGGTTGTGAGTAGGGGGCCAGTGAGGGTCTAGGGCCTGTGAGGTTTGGGAGTTGTGATTGTGGGGTTGTGAGGGTCTTGGTGCTGTGTGGGTCTGGGGAACTATGAGTTGGGAGCTGTGAGTTGGGGGAATGGGTTTGATGGTTGTTAGGTGAGGGCTGTGGATTGTAGGTCTGTGGGATTGGGATTTTGGGTTTGTGGGGCTGTTGGTTTTGGGGCTATTGGTTCGGTGGCTGTGGATTGTCCTGCCCACCTTGGGACATACACACATAGCACTCAGGACCACAGAGTTCTGCCCTCCTGGGGATAAACATACACACACACCAGTCAGGACTAAAGAGTCCTGTCCTCCTTGGGACACACACACACACACACACACACACACACACACACCTCAGGATCCCAGTGTCCTGCCCTCCTGGGGACACACACACACACACACACACACACACACACCACTCAGGACCACAGATTCCTGTCCTCCTGGAGACACACACACACATACACACAAACACACACACACACCACTCAGGACCATGGGCCCTGCACTCCTGGGGACACACAAACACACATACATACTACTCAGGACCACAGGGTCCTGTCCATCTGGGGCCTCACACACATACACATACAGACACAGACATATACCACTTGGACCACAAAGTCCTGCCATAATGGACACATACACACACTCATGACCACAGAGTCCTGCCTTCCTGCGGACAAACACACACACCAGGACCTGCATCCAGGGAACATACACACATACACACTCAGGACCACGACCCTGCCCTCCTGGGGACACACACACACATACACACCACTCAGGACCACAGAGTCCTGCCCTCCTAAGGACACACACACAGCACTCAGGACCAGAGAGACCTCTCCTCCTGGGGACACACACATACACACACACACCACTCAGGACCACAGAGTCCTGTCCTCCTGGGGCAAAATACACACACACACAACACTCAGGACCACAGAATACAGTCCTGCAGGGGACACATAAACACACACACGCCACTCAGGACCACAGAGTCCTGTCCTCCTAGAGATATGCATACACACATACCACTGACGACCACAGAGTCCTGCCCTCATGGGTACACACACATCCCACTAATGACCACAGGGTCCTGCCTTCCAGGGGACATACAAACACACACCCCCGTTTGGACCACAGAGTCCTGCACTCCTCGGGATACACATAAACACACAAACACAGACACCACATAGGGCCATAGAGTCCTGCCCTGCTGGGGACACACATATACACAGACATCACACTCAGGACCACAGAGTCCTGCCCTCCTAGGGACACACAAACACACACACCACTGAGGACCATTGAGTCCTGCCCTCCTGTAGATACACACATACACACACACACACACACATACACACATACACACATACACACATACACACACACACACACACACCATTCAGGACCACAGAGTCCTGTCCTCCTGGGGACACACATATACAGAGACATCACACTCAGGACCACAGAGTCTTGTTGTCCTGGGGCTACACACACACACAACTCAATACCACAGATTCCTGTCCTCCTGGGGACACACACACACACACACACACACACACACACACACACACATCATGTAGGACCACAGAGTCCTGCCTTCCTGGGGACACACACACCAACTACTCAGGATTATAGAGTCCTGTCATCCTTGGGACACACACATACAAACACACACCACTCAGGACCACAGACTCTTGTACTCCTAGGGACACACACACATACACAGCTCAGGAGCACAGATTCCTGTCCTTCTGGAGACACACACACACAAAACTCAGGACCAGAGTCCTGCCATCTTGTGGACATACACAAACACACCACTCAGGACCACAGAGTCCTGTCCTTCTAGGGACACAGAGACACACACCACTCAGGACCACAGAGCCCTGCCCTTCTGGGGTAATACACACACACATGACTCAGGACTACAGAGACTTGTCCTCCTGGGGACACACACACACTACTAAGAACCATAGTGTCCTGTCTCTTGGGGACAAACCAAGAGACACAGAAACACACACAGACATACCACACACACACACACACACACACACACACACACACACACACACACACACTCAAGAGCATAGAGTCCTTAATCCTGGGGACATACACACACACACACACACACACACCACTCAGGACCATGAGTCCTGTCCTCCTCGGGACATACACATACACATACACATACACATACACATACACATACACATACAACTCAGGACCACAGAGTCCTGCCCTTCAGGGAACACACACACACACATACACACACACACACACACAAACAACACACACAAACTGCACTCAGGATAACAGAGTCCTGCCCTCCTGAGGACACACACACACAACACTCAGGACCACAGTGTCCTGTCCTCCTGGGACACACACACACACCATCAGGACCACAGAATCCTGTCCTCCTGGAGATACACACACACACACACACAGACATACACACACACACACACATACACACACCACTCAGGACCACAGAGTCTTTCCCTTCCTGGGACAAACAAATACACATACACACAGTCCTCAGGACCACGGAGTCCTGCCCTCTTGGGGACACACACACACACACACACACACACACACACACACACACACACACACCACTGACAACCACAGAGTCCTATACTCCTAGGGACACAGACACACACACACAGACCACTCAGGATCACAAAGTCCTGCCCTCCTAGGGACATACACAAACACACACACACTCATGCTCACACACACACACACACACACAAAACAAACAAACAAACAAACAAAAAACCTCAGGATCACAGATTCCTGTCCTCTTAGAGACACACACACACCACTCAGCACAAAAGAGTCCTGCCCTCCTTGGAACACACGAAGAGACATACACACTACTCAGGACCACGGAGTCCTGACCATCTGGGGACACACACACACACACACACACACACACACACACACACACACACACACCCCACTCAGGACCACAGAGTCCTGCCCTCCTGGGGACACACACATCCCACTCATGACCACAGGGTCCTCCCCTCCAGGGGACATACAAACACACACACCCCAATTTGGACCACAGTGTCCTGCACTCCTCGGGATATACATAGACACACACACACACACACAGACACACACCACTCCGGACCACAGAGTCCTGTCGTCCTTGGGACACAAACTCACACAACTCAGGAACACATATTCCTGTCCTCCTGGGGACACACACACACACCACTCAGGACCACAGAGTCCTGCCTTCCTGGGGACACACACACCCACTACTCAGGATCACAGAGTCCTGTCCTCCTTGGGACACACACATACAAACACACACCACTCAGGACCACAGAGTCTTGTACTCCTGGGGACACACACACATACATACACACACACATACATACATACACACACACACACACACACACACACACACACACACACAACTCAGGACCACAGATTCCTGTCCTCCTGGAGACACACACACACAGCACTGAGGACCACAGAGTCCTGCCTTCCTGCTGACACACACAGACACACACACCACTCAGGATCACAGAGAGCTGTCCCCTTTGGGACACCCACGTACAAACACACACCACTCAGGACCACAGAGTGCTGTCCTTCTAGGGACACACAGACACACATAACTCAGGACCACAAAGTCCTGTCCTCCTGTGGACACACGAAAACACACACACAAATACACACACCACTCAGGACCACAGAGTTCTGTCCTCCTGGGGATACACACACACACACACAGACACACATACACACACCACTCAGGACCACAAACTGCTATCGTCCTGGGGACACACAAACACACACACGCCACTCAGGACATAGAGTCTGCACTTCTGGGGACAGACACACACCACTAAGAACTACAGTGTCCTGTCTCCTGGGGACAAACACACAGACACACACAGACGCACACACAGATACACACACACCAATCAAGAGCATCCTGGGGACATACACACACACACACCACTCAGGACCATGAGTCCTGTCCTCCTCAGGACACACACATACACATACACACCATTCAGGACCACAGCGTCCTGCCCTTCAGGGGACACACACACATACACACACACACACACACTGCACACAGGATCACAGAATCCTGCCCTCCTAGGGAAACACACACACAGCACTTAGGACCACAGTGTCCTGTCCTCCTTGGGACATACACACACATACCATCAGGACCACAGAATCCTGTCCTCCTGGGGATACACACACACACACAAACATGTACAGACACACACATACCTCTCAGAACCACAGAGTCCTGTCATCCTGGGGACACACAAATACACATACACACACCACTCAGGACCACGGATATCTGCCCTTCTGGGGACACACAAATACACATCCACACAACACTCAGGACCACAGAGTCCTTTCCTCCTGGGGACACAAACACACACACACACCATTGAGAACCACAGAGTCCTGTCCTTTTTTTTTAATTTATCTTTTATTTAAGAAAGGATACATTAAAAGAAACCATAGGGTAGGAGGGGTACAACTCCAGACAATTCCCACCACCTGATCTCCATTTCGCACGCCCTCCCCTGATACCTTTCCCACTCCCCTCTGGTAGCATGGACCCATGGTCATTGTGGGTTGCAGAAGGTGGAAGGTCTGGCTTCTGTTATTGCTTCCCTGCTGAACACGGGCATTGACTGGTCGGTCCATACTCCCAGTCTGCCTCTCTCTTTCCCTAGTAGGGTGGGTATCTGGGAAGCAGAGCTCCAGGATACATAGGTGGGGTCTTCAGTCCAGGGAAGCCTGGCCAGCATCCTTATGACATCTGGAACCTTGTGACTGAAAAGAGAGTTAACATACAAAGCCAAACAAATTATTGAGCAATCATGGACCCAAAGCTTGGAATAGTGGAGAGGAAGTGTTAGGGGGATACTCACTGCAAACTCTAGTGTACTTCTGCTTTCAGGTATATATTTTACAGTAGTTTATGGATACCTGTGAACATATACTCTCTCTCTCTCAGAAACTGGTGTATATCTAGTGTTTTGGGACTGGTGTTTTGGGAGTTTGTTAGAAAGTGAACCACCTGAGATGGAATTAGAGTATACTATGAAAGGAAAGGTCTCACCCGAGTAAAGTAATGAAGCTGAAGGGTTGTCATTCCACACGTGAAGTCTCTGGACACAGTCTGAAGTGAAGCATGTTGAGGTGGCCATTGTTTCGTTGATTAGGTTGTGATCGTCAGATGCAATATTATTTGATATGGATTGGGAGAGGCATACGGGAAATGGTCCCTATCCAAGGGTTCCAAGACTGGGGGAGGTAGAGGCTCTATAGTGGAGATGTGAGGTTCCTGCTGTCTTAGGGTTCAAAAAGATAATCAATAGTTAATGTTATCATCACTTTATTTGGTAATTGGGTTAACTTTTCAAATTCCTTTTGTTTAGGGTTTGCTGTACAGTACCCAGTATCTTATTTATAGCTGTGCTATTGTTTGCTTCTGATCTACTTGTTCTAGGCTTTTGAGAGAGTCCGCATATCAAATACATGGCCTACATATTAAAAATATTCAGTCTGTGTTGGGGGAGGGGGTGCGCTTTGGGGATAATAATTTAAAAGAAAAATTTTTTCCCTTTCCTTGTGCTCTATTTTTTAAACCAAGTTAAGTTATAGTCATCTCCTTTTTGTCACCGCTAGGACCCCTTATTGACTGGCCTACTAAGGGCAGAAAATCCTATTGTTTCCCATCGATGTGTTCAGAGCTCAAGCCACTAGCAGCTTCTCTGTCCGCCATCTTCAGGGACCCCCCGGTGGTTTTTTTTTTTTTTTTTTTTTTTTTTTTGTTATAAGGTAACTTTTACCTATGGAACATATGATTCCAATAGTTCTCCAGAGTGTTTGTTGTACATAAATCATTTGCTAAGATGGCATAAATTTTGTAAATAGAACTTTCTTGTTTCCTTGTGAGTATTCCCTTTATACTATTACATGTGCAAAAGCAGATCTCTCTAGAAGTGTATACTGACTTGAAAATAACTATTTTACTGTTGGGAAATCATGCTTTCTTTTAGTAAAGCAAAGCTAAGAAGTGACAATTTTTAGAAATTACTTTCCTACTGACTCTTAATCCAAACTATGAATGTAGGTGCTACTTAGAATACACTGAATTTCTTTTGTTTTTCTTTTTACCAGAACACTGTTCAGTTCTGGCTTATGGTGGTGTGGGGGATTCAACCTGGGACATTGGAGTCTCAGGCATGAGAGTCTGTTTGCATAACCATTAATGCTATCTACCCTCTGCCCAATACACTGCATTTATATGAATGAGATTTTTAGTGCTTAATTAGAAAATAATTTTAAGCATTCATTTCCTTTATCAATTGACTTCTTTAAAAGGCTAATAAAAGATATATATATATATATATATATATATATATATATATATATATACATACATACATGAGTGGGGCTAAAAGAATAGCTTTTGTCCTCAATCCTTGTCTTTTCCCCTCACAGAAACAATATAGCAAATGGAATCACCTTTTAGCTATGCATCACCTAAATTGAAGGAGCTCATTACTTTACCTATATGTAAAATCTGAAAAATGTTTAGGAGAGACATGCCTATAATCTCTCAGAGAAGTAATAGGTGATATTTGTATAGATGAATATTTGCATTCTCCAGACCAGGCTGTCATTTACTGTATAATAGAGCCTAAATAATGCAAAAAAAAAAAGATAAAAATAAAAGCAGGTAGGAAAATGCCCGACAGTCTATTTAGTATGTTACATAGTAAGGTCTGCAAATATAATAGCTATTTCTGAAGTTTTGGGTTTAGAGGCGTTTTTATTAAGATTTAATATTTATTTACAAAATTAAGAGATAACAGGGTATAATTCCACACTGTTCCTACCACCAGAGTTCTGTGTAACCATTCCCTCCATTGGAAACTACACTAGTTCTCCCAAAGTCATAGATAAGGGTTAACTATTATTTGTTTAACTATCTGTATTTATCTATATTTGCCCTTTTACCCTTGTGGTCTTGCATTCTATTCTTTTTTTAAATTATTGACTCTAACTTATTTATTATTGGATAGAGACAGAGAGAAATTAAGAGGAATGGGGAAGATAGAGATGGAGAGGGTGAGAGAGACACCTGCAGCCCTGCTTCATCATAGTTTCTTCCCTGCAGGTAGGGGGGCAAGAGCTTGAACCTGGGTCCTTCTGTACTGTAATGTATGCACTTAACCAGGCCCATCACCATGGCCCTTATTAATGATTCAATATTGATTTACAATATTGAATCATTAATAAGGGCCATTTACAATGGCCCTATGCACCATCACCTGGCCCTTATTAATGATTCAATATTGATTTACAAAATTACATGTCAACAGGGGTACAATTCCACACTGTTCCCACCACCAGAGTTCTGAATCCCTAATCCCTCCAATACAGTCCATGCCAGTTCCCCAAGGCGGCAGACATGAATTAACTATCATCTCTGCAACTATCTGTCTACATTTGTGTATAATTGCCTCCTTTATCTTCTAGGTCTAGTCCTCTCTTTCCCTCCAAGCTATATGCAACTCCATTACTACATCCAAATATCTCTCCCTTTTCATCCTCTGTCTCTGGGACCTGATAGAGCTGAAGTTCTGAGCCCTCTCCCCATCCTCCTCTTCCTCCTCCTATCACGTTTCTCTCACTGGGAGTATGGATGAAAATTGTTTGTGTGGTACAGATGGTAGTTGTTCTGACTTCTATAATTGCTTCTCCACTGGACTTGGGCGTTGGCAGGTTGATCTATAACCCCAGCCTACTTTTATATTTCCCTGGTGTGGTAGCATTCTAGAGAGGTGAGGTTCCGGGACACATTGAGAACTTCTTCACAGAAAAGTCAGGATGGAATCATGGTAGCATCTGCAACGTGATGTCTGGAAGATGGCAGGGCATAAAGTACGACAAAAAGGCTAATGAACAGGAACTAAAAAGTAGGATTAGAGCAGATGAGATTAGGAGTTTTAGGGTGGAAGAAAGCTAAAAAGTCCATTTTATGCATGTTTCTAGGGGCCCATACCTATGGTAGTTTTGCTTGAGTTTGATAGCTAGAATGAAGTTGGATATAAGCATCATCTGAGAAAATGGCGTCAGAGTAGAGAAAAGGGCTAGAAGGTTGGATTAAGGCAGTAAATGGCTCCCATTCTTGAAAAACAAAATTCTGTGGATAGAAATAACTGTTTACCTCCAACCTCTCAAACCAGGGCATATATATACTACCAGAGCCTGTGTAGCTGCTGAGTGAGTCCCTATTGGTCTGAGCTCGCAGTTCATGGTCACAGCTGGGACATCATAGTATACTTGTTACTGCTTCCGAATGTTTTTTTTCCAGTTCATGTGTTTCTCTTCTCTATATTACTGAGATCATAACAACCACAGTCACAGCCAGGTCCATACATTCTGTCCAAAAAGGCACAGTATAGTCTTGCTTAACTGTTGAGTAGCACTCCATTGAGTGTATTTATAGGACTCAAATTAGTGATTTTTTTACTACACCTTTAAAGGCTATTTCTCTCTAAATCTGTGTAAGTGTTCTTCATAGGTTTTTGGTTTGCTTGTTCTTCTGATATTTTAAACATTTTTAGTTAGGAAAGTGAAAGGTTACACACTAGGCAATTATATGAGCCATTTTGGCAAAGATTTCTGACCCCAGTTGAAACTGATATGAATTTTTATTTACTTCTAAGGTCCCATCTTCACTACCTTTCTGAGTTACACCTGTACAACTTCTGGGTGTCTTTCCTTTTTTCCTCTTCCCTCTCAGGAAAGGGAAACAGAACCTATCTTTCTCAGGTGTTTTTCAGATGCTCTTTCCACTTTATGAACAAGCAAAAGTAAAGATTCCATGTCACCACAATTCTGGGTCACAGTAAAGCTGGGGTTCAGAGATATCTCATCACCTTTGCCTAACATTTCCCTATCTAATATTATGGACCAAAATATTTTCCTAATATTTATTTATTCCCTTATGTTGCCCTTGTTGTTTTTATTGTTATTATTGTTGTTGTTGTTGGATAGGACAGAGAGAAATGGAGAGAGGAGGGGAAGACAGATAAGGGGAGAGAAAGACACCTGCAGACCTACTTCACCGCCTATGAAGCAACTCCACTAAAGGTGGGGAGCTGGGGGCTCGAACTGGGATCCTTATGCTGGTCCTTTCGCTTTGTGCCACCTGCCTTTAACCTGCCCAAAATTCTCTTTAAGAAGGAGTTCTGGCTTCTGTAATTATGTCTATACTGGACATGGGAGTAATGGAAAGTTACTGAAAATCCAAAGGAGACCATCACAGATGATAAAGGAATAATTTAGGAAAGATAGAGACATCATTATATTTGTTTATTACTTTTTCAAAAAGTAACTGTTTTGGGAGTCGGGTTGTAGATCAGCGGGTTAAGCGCAGGTGCACAAAGCACAAGGTAAGCATAAGGATCCCGGTTCGGGCCCCCGGCTCCCCACCTGCAGGGGAGTCGCTTCACAAGCGGTGAAGCAGGTCTGCAGGTGTCTATCTTTCTCCCCCTCTCTGTCTTCCCCTCCTCTCTCCATTTCTCTCTGTCCTATCTAACAATGACAACATCAATAACAATAATAACCAAAACAACAATGAAGGACAACCAAAGAGAAAATAAATAAATAAAATATTAACAAAAAGAAAATAACTGTGTTAAATTTAGTTCAAGAGATATTAGAATCCCAACTCTTCACTCTTTTATGAGAATGAGCAACAGGGCAAGAAAACAAGCTGGCATCAAAAATAAGACAAAAGCAAGTGGGATGATAATTTAGAATCAATGAAGTTTAGTTTTAAGTCCTAGAATATTACCTGATAATTGCCAAGTTGCTCATTTCATAGTGCTTCTTCTTCTTCTAGTGTTTGCCCTTCTTCCATAGCCAGTCAACAGCATCAGGTTGAGCCTGATGTCTGCTTGTTGCTGGCTTTGAAAGTGACTGGGACCCATGTGGATTCAGTTGGCTAGGAAGGATCGTCAGTTTCCCCAATAAATGGGTACTCACGGGATGCACCACGAGAAGGTCGATATAGTGCTAATTAATACTCATACATTAGGAAACACTAGAAGTTCAGAAATATAAGGGCAAACAAGTTGAGTTTATGGGCTTATAGAGGTAAAGTTTCCTCAAAAAGTTTTGATAAAGATATTCTTTTTTTTTATTTTAAATATTTATTTATTCTCTTTTGTTGCCCTTGTTGTTTTATTGTTGTAGTTATTAATGTCATTGCTGTTGGATAGGACAGAGAGAAATGGAGAGAGGAGGGGAAGACAGAGAGGGGGAGAAAAAGATAGACACCTGCAGACCTGCTTCACCGCCTGTGAAGCGACTCCCCTGCAGGTGGGGAGCCGGGGGCTTGAACCGGGATACCTGCGCTAGTCCTTGTGCTTTGCGCCACCTGCGCTTAACCCGCTGTGCTACCACCCGGCTCCCTTTGATAAAGATATTCTAACAACAAAAGACACAAAGAATATCACTTACTGTGTGTTGATTTAGTTATTGTTTATGAAGTACCTATTATATGTCAAAGACTATCATGAAATGGATTAGTGATAAGCAAGATTAAAATTTGCCTAGAAATCATTGAGCTCAAATTCAACCTACCAGAGAAACTGTATCCTTAATACAATTCTCAAAATAGTTGTCCAAGCTCACTGTGTGTTTTCTTTTATTATTGTTGTTTTCTTTACAAGGTACACTTTTAAAACAAATCTATACTTTTTTTATAAGATATAAAAACATTTTCCCATATACCCAGAAGTCATAATCATTCTTTACTAGTCCTTTTAATATTTCTTGCCCATTGAATCCTGCATGATTGTTGAAGAAATTATCCAAAAACTGTTGGAAATCAGGAGAGAGAGCAAAAAATGTAAGGAAAGAAAGTGGACCAAGAAAACAACAAAGTGTAAGCATCTGTTATGGACTGAAAATTTAGATTGACTACAAATTCATATGCTATGATCCTATTCTATATATAATTGATAATTTTGGGAGCTGGGCCATTTGAAATGTGCATAAGTGCTGAGGATAGGCCTCTCTGAATGTAAACTGTTCTCTTGTAAAATAGATGTGAGAGGACTCTTGCACCCTTCCTGTCATTTAAAGATATCTTTTTAAAAATATTTTTTATTTCCTTTTGTTGCCCTTGTTGTTTTATTATTATAGCTATTGTTGTTGCCGTTGTTGTTGGATAGTACAGAGAGATGTGGAGAGAGGACGGGAAGACAGAGAGGGGGAGATAAAGACACCTGCAGACCTGCTTCACCGCTTGTGAAGTGACTCCCCTGCAGGTTGGGAGCTGGGGCTCGAACCAGGATGCTTATGCCGGTCCTTGTGCTTTGTGCCACGTGTGCTTAACCCGCTGTGCTACGGCCAGACTCCCCTAAAGATATCTTTAAAGATAGCCAAAGTATGTCCATCTATGGTCTAAAAAGAAATCTGGGTTTCATCATGCACTGAATCTGTCTTTATCTTGATCTTATACTTTTCAGTATCCACGTTTATGAGAAACAAGTGCTTTTTGCTTTAGCCAATCTGTCTTATGACAGGTTTTTTTGTTTGTTTTTATGGCAATCAAGACAAAAACATTGTCCATGAGAGAAAAGTGCTTTATATCCTGTGTCTTCGGGGTATTTCATCCCTTCTCTTAGATTTCTTACAGGTGAAGTATATATGTATAGATTAAGTATATGTCGTTTGTAAATCTGTACCGTTTTTATTAATGTTACCTATGAATGCAATACCTGCTATGAAAAGAGTTAGAAAAAAATAAGTTCTCTGATTGAAGGATAATACCTGGCCTCCCTTCTCAAATTTAAATCATGACAACACTTCACAGAGTTTGTATTTTTTGAAGAACAAAACACTCTTAAGGAAATGATGTCCTGGTCCATGTCCAAAAGAGCCTCCTACATGGATTTTTCATTCGTTCTTTTTTTTTTTTTCCTCCAGGGTTATTGCTGGGCTCTGTGCCTGCACCAGGAATCTACTGCTCCTGGAGGCCATTTTCCCCCTTTTTGTTTCCCTAGTTGTTGCAGCCTTGTTGCAGTTATTATTGCCATTGTTGACATTGCTTTGTTGTTGGATAGGACAGAGAGAAATGGAGAGAGGAGTGGAAGACAGAGAGACAGGGAGAGAAAGATAGACACCTGCAGACCTGCTTCATCGCCCGTGAAGCAACTCCCCTGCAGGTGGGGATCCGGGGGCTCAAACCGGGATCCTTACGCCGGTCCCTGCGCTTTGCACCACGTGCGCTTAACCCACTGCGTCACTGCCCGACCCCCTTGTTATTTATTTTTAAATTTATTTATAAAAAGGAAACACTGACAAAACCATAGGATAAGAGTGGTACAACTCCACAAAATTCCCACCACCAGAAATCCATATCCCATCCCCTCCCCTGATAGCTTTCTTATTCTTTAACCCTCTGGGAATATGGACCTGAGGTCATTGTGGGATGCAGAAGGTGAAAGGTCTGGCTTCTGTAATTGCTTCCCTGCTGAACATGGGCCTTGACAGGTGGATCCATACTTCTAGCCTGCCTCTCTCTTTCCCTAGTGGGGTGGGGTTCTGGGGAATTGGACCTCCAGGACACATTGGTGTGGTTGTTTGTCCAGGGAAGTCTAGTTGGCATCATGCTAGCATCTGGAACCTGGTGGCTGAAAAGAGAGTTAACATATAAAGCCAAACAAGTTGTTGACTAATCATGATCTAAAGGCTGGAGTAATGCAGATGAAGAGTTGGGAGGATGGGGTCTCCATTCTATAGATAGGTAGTAGGCATATTCACACTAGTGCCAAATGTGGGTGAATAGTGAAGACATGATACTGTACCTGAATGCAAGCAAATAAAGAAAGGTAGCGTGGAACTTGTTGACTGAAGTCTCCTGAGGAATAGTTATGGTTCCACTATTAGAAAAGGTGTATTCTATCAGACTCATCTTTTCCCTCTTTTCTCCACCCTTGGAGGGGAGAAAATGAAGGGATGGAATGGATCAACCTTCATATTCTTGAAAAATGAGATGACAGTGAGATAGAAAATGAAGTGGGGAGCTGTAGGAGGAAGGGAATACCATACATAATAAGATTCAATACATTGCATTAGAGATTTAGAAAAGATCAGATTCAGAAATCATTTTTTTCATGTCCTTTCCATACTAGTTTCTGTGGTTATGTGTAAAGGCCTTTCATTATTACTCATGTCATCAGCACACTGCTCTATCACTGCCTCCAACTGCTTCTTCAGTTTTACTCAAGCAGCAAATCACACTACCAAACATGAAAGATGGTAAACACCTGTGAGGTCATGGTTCCCCTTTCTCCTAAGGGGTGAATTTCCTTCGGTATTTTATCAAAGAAATTTTCTGCATTCCCACACTGATGTGCACAAAGGACTGCCCAAATGCTCCTGTCTTGATGGTTGTCTCTGCACAGAAACAAGTTTTAAATGCACTAGGGTGAACCAGTTTTGCTAAATGTTTTATAACGTGTCAGGAAACCTTTATCAAACATTTAATCCAAAACCTGGCTTTGAACCAGGGAGACATACAGTTCTGTAGTTATTTTTTAACCTTCTTTTGCTAATCACTGATAAAAAGCTTAATTCTTTTTTTTATTTAAGAAAGGATTAATTAACAAAACCATAGGGTAGGAGGGGTACATCTCCACACAATTCCCACCACCCAATCTCTATATCCCACCCCCTCCCCTGATAGCTTTCCCATTCTCTATCCCTCTGGGAGCATGGACCCAGGGTCATTGTGGGTTGCAGAAGGTAGAAGGTCTGGCTTCTGTAATTGCTTCCCCGCTGAACTTGGGCTTTGACTGGTCAGTCCATACTCCCAGTCTGCCTCTCTGTTTCCCTAGTAGGGTGTGTCTCTGGGGAAGCTGAGCTCCAGGGTACATTGGTGGGGTCTTCAATCCAGGGAAGCCGGGCCAGCCTCTTGATGGCATCTGGAACCTGGTGACTGAAAAGAGAGTTAACATACGAAGCCAAACAAATTGTTGAGCAACCATGGACCCAAAGCTTGTAATAGTGGAGAGGAAGTGTTAGGGAGGTACTCACTGCAAACTCTAGTGTACTTCTGCTTTCAGGTATATATTTTGCAGTAGTTTATGGATACATGGGAACATATGATCTCTGTCACAGAAACTGGTGTATATCTAGCTTTTGGGACTTTGTTAGAAAGTGAACCACCTGAGATGGAATTAGAGTATACTATGAAAGGAAAGGTCTCACCCGAGTAATGAAGCTGAAGGGTTGTCATTCCACATGTGAAGTCTCTGGACACAGTCTGAAGTGAAGCATGTTGAGGTGGCAATCATTGCCTTGGTTAGGTTGTGATCGGCGGATGCAATATTATTTGATATGGATTGGGAGAGGCATACAGGAAAGTGGGACCTATCCAAGCGTTCCAGGACTGGGGAAAGTAGGGGCTCTATAGTGGAGATGTGAGGTTCCTGCTGCCTTAGGGTTCAAAAAGACAATTGATAGTTAATGTTATGATCACATTATTTGGTAATTGGGTTAACTTTGAAAAGAAAAGTCCTTTTGTTATGGTTTGCTGTACAGTACCCAATATCTAGTATATAGCTGTGCTATGGGATGCTTCTGATCTACTTGGTCTAGGCTTCTGAGAGAGTCCGCAAATCAAATACACAGCCTATATATTGAAAAGACTCAGTCTGTGTTTTAAAAAACTTCAAGATATACAATTAATTTCCCTCTCTCATATTAATTAACTGGTGATTTATATGACTACATTTTACTAGGAGTATACATAAACAGCATTCCCCCCACAAAAGACTGTGACCCATCCCTCCCAGCCACTCCACCCCACCACTGGGCCAGGAAGATGCATGTCTACCCCTCAACACAGGGTTTTTACTTTGGTACCCTACTTACAATTTGGTCAGGTCCTGCTTTTAGTTTCCCTTTCAGATCATCTTAGTCAACATCTGTTGATGAATGGGATCATCCCATGCTCATCTTTATCTTTCTGACTTAGCTCACTTAACATGGTTCCTTCTCGCTCTGTCCAAGATGGGTCAGAGAAGGTGGGTTCATTGTTCTTGATAAGTATTCCATTGTGTATATATATCCAAGCTCTCTCAGCCACTCATCTGTTGTTGGGCACCTGGGTTGCTTCCAGGTTTTAGTTATTATGAATTGTGCGGCTATGAACATAGGCGTACACACCAATTTTTGGTTGGGTGTTATGGAATCTTTGGGGTATATTCCCAGGAGAGGAATTACTTGATCATATGGAAGGTCCATGTCCAGCCTTGTGAGAGTTTTCCAGAGTGCTCTCCACAGAGGCTGGACCAATTTACATTCCCACCAGCAATGCAGAAGGGTTCCTCTGTCCCCACAACCTCTCCAGCATTTGTTGCTGCTGTCCTTTTTGATGTATGCCATTTGTACAGGAGTGAGGTGGTATCTTAGTATTGTCTTAATTTGCATTTCACTGACAATCAGTGAACTAGGGCAGTTTTTCATATGTTTGTTAGCTTTTTGGATCTCCTCTGAGGTGAATGTTTTGTTCATATCCTCTGCCCAATTTTGGATGGTATCATTTGCTTTTTTGGTGCTAAGTTTGCTGAGCTCTTTATTTATTTTGGTGATTAGTTTCTTGCCTGTTGTATGGCATGTGAAGATCTTCTCCCATTCTGTGAGGGGTCTCTTTGTTTAATAGTTTCTTTGGATGTGCAGAATCTTTTCAATTTGTTGTTGTCCCATTGGTTTGTTTCTGCTTTAGTCTTCGTTGCAATTGGGTTTGATTCATCAAAGATGTCCTTGAGGTGTAGGTGGGAAATTGTTTCACCAATGTTTTCCTCTAAGTATTTGATTGTTTCTGGTCTGACATCCTGGTCTTTGATCCCTTTGGAGTTGATTATTGTTTCTGGTGGGATAAAGTGGTTCGATTTCATTCTTCTGCAGGTTACAACCTAGTTTTCCCAGCACCATTTATTGAAGAGAGCCTCCTTTTTCCATTTAATCCTTTGGGCCCCCTTATCAAAGTTTAGATGTCCATGGGTGTGGGGAATTATTTCTGGGCTTTCAATTCTGTTCTACTGGTCTGTGTGCCTATTTTTGGTCCAGTACCATGCTGTTTTGAAGATGATGGCTTTATAATATAGTTTAAGTTGTGGGAGTGTGATGCCTCCATTTCTGTTTCTTTTCCTCAAGATGGTTTTGGCAATTCTAGGTGTTTTCAGGTTCCAGATAAGTGATTGTAGTGTTTGTTCTATTCTCTTAAAGAAGCTTGGTGGAACTTTGATGGGTATTGCATTAAATTTGTATATGGCTCTTGGGAGAATATTCATTTTGATGATATTTATTCTTCCAATCCATGAGCATGGGATATCTTTCCATTTCTTGGTATCAGTTTCTATTTCCTTGAGTAGTGACTCATAGTTTTCAGTATATAAGTCTTTCACTTCTTTGGTCAACTTGATTCCTAGGTATTTGATTGATTTTGCTGAAACAGTAAATGGCAGTGATTTCTGGATGTCTTCTTCTTCAGATTTAGTGTTTGCATAAAGAAATGCCACTGATTTTTGTACATTGATTTTGTAGCCTGATACCTTGCTATATTGCCTAATAAATTCCAGTAGTTTTCTGCTGGATTCTTTAGGTTTTTCTATGTATACTGTCATATCCTCTGCAAAGAGGGAGAGCTTGATTTCTTCCCTTCCAATCTGTATTCCTTTGATTTCTTTCTCTTTCCTGATTGCTATGGCAAGAACTTCCAATACTATGTTGAAGAGTAACGGTGACAGTGGACAGCCCTGTCTAGTCCCTGATCTGAGGGGGAATGCTTTCAGCTTCTGTCCATTGAGTATGATGCTGGCTGTAGGTTTGCTATATATAGACTCCACTATCTTGAGGAATTTCCCATCTATTCCCTTTTTTGTAGAGTTTTGAGCATGAATGGGTGTTGGATTTTGTCAAAGGCTTTCTCTGCATCATTTGAGATAATCATGTGGTTTTTGGCTTTGCTATTATTAATGTGGTGAATGACATTGGTTGACTTATGGATGTTGAACCAGCCTTGCATTCCTGGGATGAATCCCACTTGGTTGTGATGAACAATCTTTTTTATATGCTGCTGTATCCGGTTGGCCAAGATCTTGTTTAATATTTTGGCATCTATGTTCATCAGAGATATTGGTCTGTAGTTTACCTTTTTTTTCTGTCCTTATCAGCTTTTGGTATCAAGGTGATGTTGGCTTCATAGAAGGTGGAAGGGAGTATTCCTGTTTCTTCAATCTTATGGAAAAGCTTAAGAGGTATGGGCACTAACTGTTTCCTGAAAGTTTTGTAGAATTTGTTTGTGAAGCCGTCTGGCCCAGGACTTTTATTGTTGGGGAGATTCTTAATAATGGTTTCAATTTCTTTGTCTGTTATTGGTGCATTTAGATTTTGTAGTTCTTCTTGGTTCAGTTTTGGAAGGGCATATGTTTCTAGGAATTGTTCCATTTCTTCCATATTCTCTAGCTTGGTGGCGTATAGTTCTTCACAGAAGTTTTGCATGATTCGCATGGTGTCCTACATGAAAGCCAAGCACTCAGAGGAAGGAGGAGAAGAGCCCTGGTGCACAATGGTCAAAAAGTTGGTAGTGAGAGTGTCAAGAGCACATGAAAATTTATACTCATGTGTCAACAACTGTACAGTAATCCATTAAGGTCTCCATCAAGGAAAAATTAAATAAACATAGTAAAGACAATACTATCGTTATTTGGAGAACATAGTAAAGACAATACTATCTTTATATTTGAACATAGTAAAAAATTGAACATAGTAAAGACAATACTATCGTTATTTGGAGACATCTGTTGAAAGTTTGTAAGTAAAAGTTTAATTAATTAGTGACTTCTCAGAAGAATGGTGTAAAAATGTGAAGTGATTTGGAATATTTTAAGGTTTTGTTTTTCAAATACCTATAATTTGTCACTGTGCTCTATTTTGCATGACTTATAAGATCTTAGTGTTAATATTTTTTACTGTGGAGCTATGGAACTAAAATTTATTTTTTATACCTCAGAAACAACTAATTATTACTGTCTAAAATGTGTCATTTTGGTATAGTTAATTTCAAAAAGGAATTACCATATGAATTAATAAACTGACGAAAGCCCCTTTCGTCACAATCACAAAGTTATTCTACTATGTTAAACATAGGTATCCAAATATTTTTTATACTAAGGAAAAACTGATAAAAAACATAGGATAAGAGGGGTACAACTCCACACAGTTCCCACCACCAGAACTCTGTATCCCATCACCTCCCCCTGATAGATAGTGTTCCTCTTTTTTAACACTCTGGAAGTATGGGCCCAATATCCCAAGGTGGAATGTCTGGCTTCTGTAATTACTTCCCTGCTGAACATGGGCATTGGCAGGTCAATCCATACTCCCAGCCTTTCTCTCTCTTTCCCTAGTGGGGTGGGTACTGGGCAAGTGGGGCTCCAGGACACTTTTATTTTTTCTTTTCTTGAGCCTGTCATTTGATGTACAGGTGGATCCAACTTATTGTCTAAGGAGATGATGCCATGGCTGGAAAAAGGACCAGAAAGCTGGATCAGGGAAGAGAGTAGCTGTGTTCCTGGGATGCCAGTCTGCACTACCTTCCTTCCAAGCCCTCCCTCCCAAATTCTGCCTAACCCTGCTAAGGCTGTGGGGAGAAAGCAAGGAGCCCAGGCAAAAAGAGTGCATTAAAAAGACACATGTTTAATTTCTAGCAGGAGAGGCCACTGGTTGAAGGTACCAGGTGGCCCCACAGGAGTTTACAGTTTACACTTTATAATCTACAGTTTACATGCTTCTTTAGGGGGTACACAGAGAGTACATGATGGGGAAGGGTGCAGCTTCTTCTCTACTGATGTGGGGTCTGTAGAGTCCTCTGCCAAGTGCCGTCCTCCATGGTGCTGCTCTGGGGCAGGTGGTCGCTGAGAACTGTGGACTGTCTTGCACTGGTGCCGCCATCTTGAAGTGGAGCCTTAAGTCATGATCTGGGGAAGAGCAAGAAGGCCACATTTGGGCAGCCAAGTCTCCTCAGCAATGGGGTTTGGGGGAAGAAGAGGGAAAGTGGGATTGTCAGGCAATGGGGTGAGGACAACTTTATACTAAAGAAGACCCACCCTGGGTGACTAGCTCCTCAGCCAGTGTGCACCCCACTCTCCCTTTACTGTTGGAACCCCAGGTCCAGGTCCCCCACTCCTTTGCACAGCGGAAAATATTCCTTAAAGCTGAGCCCTGCCCACAGCACTCTCTTGCTAGAGCAGCTTCAGACAGCAGGGGAGGAAGCCCATGTGGGACAAGGATCTGAGCAGCCCCCACCTGAGCCCCCCATCAGTTCCCCCATGCTGGACCCCAGGGCTCTGCAGAGGAAGCACCAGGTACAGTGCTTGCTTCTCTGAGTCAGAGTACTGTGTCCTCAGACAGTATGACACCAGGACATAGTTACCTTCCCGCACCCTCTCAGCTACCTTCCACTATGCCCTGTGACCACACTGAGATGTTTCTAAGAAAACCTGAGATAAAGCCATGCATCCTGTCGTGCGGCAGGTTAAGCACAGGTGGCATGAAGTGAAAGGACTGGCTTAAGGATCCATGTTTGAGCCCACTGGCCCCCACCTGCAGGGGAGTCACTTCACAGGCAGTGAAGCAGGTCTGCAGGTGTCCCTCTTTCTCTCCCCCTCTCTACCTTCTCCTCGTCTCTTCATTTCTCTCTATCCTATCCAATAATGATGACAACATTAATAACTACAACAATCCAAGCACAGACAGCAAAAAGGGAATCAATCAATAAATACGTATGAAAAAGGAAACAGTAGACAAAAGAAATTAATGTCCACCTCATTGTGTGTGGGTTTCAAAGGACTCTGCTGTGCAGGTGAGAGGTCACTATGGGTGCCTTCTGGTGTGTCCCAAGATCAAACCATTGGCTGAGAAGCTCAGACAGAGGCCGGCCAGAGAAGCTTCAGGGACTAAGGTTCCAATAGGCCAGGGAGGAAATCTCAATGTTCAGGTCAAGATGCTGTGAGCACAGCATTTCTCAACTCTGTCCCCAAAGAGGTGGGTGTGGGCAAGGGCTGAGATTCACACATCCCCTTCCAAAGTTCTCAGACGTGGACACATCCCTGGTGCCTGCTCTGTGAGGAACACCCGTGTGTGATCTGGTCTTCATCCTCTCTGGTCTTGTCCAAGGTATTGATGAGAACACAGAGTGAGTAGACCTGCCCAAGGTCACACATACCCTAGACTGGACCTGCACTCCTCACTCTGCAGTGCTGCCTGGTATAGGCCTTGCTGGTTTAAAACACAATGTGCTTGTCAGTTTTAATCAAATAGAGATGGGAATGAAAACTGAAATGAAAAATAGATACCTTCCTGAGAAAACTGTGCAGTCTTCACTTGGCCCATGCTGGCTTCTCCGTGAGCTAATGGGCACCCAGGTGTCCGTGAGTCCAGATATGTGGTGTGGGCTTTCTTCCTCCTGCTGCTGCTGCCTCCCTGCTCCCTATTCTCAACCTGGGTTAAGGAAGGTCATTGGCATGTGTACTCAATCAGGCTCTGTCCTGTCGGTGGGGGGTTGCACTCCACACCTCTCAGGGCACACACTAACTCTGTGTGGAGCCTCCCAGGTGGGTGCTGGGATGCCTGCATTCAAGCCAGAGGGAAGGGACCTGGGGACAGCTCACTGCACTCACCTGGGTTGTGTTCGCCAGACTAAACTTGTGCCTTTCCCTTTCTGTCTCTGGCCAGGAGCCTCACCTACAAGTGCACAGGTGGTCCCCCAGTCTGTACTGCTCTGAATGGGGCTATGCTTAGGATCTCTGAGTTCCTCTGAGAGCAGTGTTCCCCACTGTGCTGCAACCCTGAGTGGAGCTTGGAAAGCGTTTTCTTGCGCATGTAAATTGGAATGAGTTTACACCTTTAAGTTCAGAGATAATAATGATCAGGGAATGCAGTAGGTACCTTGGTGTTGGCATTCCAGTTCCTCCTTTACTACTTCTGTAAAATGTCTGTGCTGTAGGTTGGCTGGATGGATGGATGCTGGTGATCCCAGATCAGTGGGGAGGCTTCTCTCATCCCCAGTGGCGCTGCCTCACTAGCCTTTCTCACAATGGATTAAGGAAGGTCAAAGGAATGTCTACCAGATGACAACTGTTAACCCCCTTGCTTTTCTTCCCAAAGCTGTCCCAGGGGATGCACATTGTGGGCATATTGGACCAATACCAGGGTAGCAGCCAGACTCAGAAAGGGTGGGCACCTATATTGGGTACAGCCTTAGGCTCCCTCCCACATAAAGAAGGCAGGGAGAAGAGGCCAGGAGCTTCCTCACTGCACTCACTCCTCAGGTGCTCCCTGACTCAACCTCCTCCCTCTCAGGGCCTCCAGGAGCAGGCAGGGTGTTTGGGGCCTCTTCAGTTACTCAGAGGGGTGCAGGGGCTGAACCCCTACAGAATATGGAATCAGTGACAGTTCTTGCTCTGTGTGGGAATCTCTTTGGGTCCCTCCTTTGTGTGGAGGGTTCACACTACCATAGTCGGGTGTCCATTTCTCTCTCCAGGTCTCTGTCGCATGTTGTTATATGCTCCTCTTGATTATGCTCCACTGCCTGCGCTTCTAGGAGACCCTGCTTTAGATACCACTCTTTCACTGACACATGTCCTAAATCCTATGATACCCCTGCCTCAGGCCTGCTTGTGTGGCTGCAGGTTCCTGGTGCAGGGAAATCTCACCGCATCAACAGGAAGGATTATTTCAGTGTGGTAGCATAATGGACACATGGAACTGGGACAGTGGAAGTGTGTCACTAGTGATATTAGGAAGAAACATTAGAAAACATAAATGAGATTTGAATTCTTTCATAACTGTCATCCATCTTCAAATAAATATTTCTCTTAATATGTGAAGGAAAAAGACATCTACAGATCATCATCCTAGCACCTTTAATGTTAGAGATTGAACTTGGAAGCACTTACTTTTTCCTCTCCAGCCTCAGCCAAGTCTTAACCTCCTGGGCAGTAGTTGCCATATTCCCTCATATGTAAGAGAAAGAGAGTCACCTGCATAGGACAGTCTTCATATTAGAGCTAGGAAATGACATGAAACCATTCATTAAATTATGGGAATGAATTTGCAAGTGCAGAGGGTTTTCCCATGTTCTCAAATTAATACAGTGGCTTCTTTAACTCTCTAGAAAGCCTTTCCCATTTACATTTTGACCAACTCTGTTGTTCTTAGTTCCAGAAAGTGAACGACTTTGTTTTTAGTCTCTTCATCGCAGTGTCTGTCTTTCTGTCCTCTCTCTGTTTCCATGAGGCAGGCACTCCTTGTCTATTCATCAGGTGTTACACCAGGACCAGATGAGTCCTTGGCTCTGAGGAATGGCTGCTGTGTGTTCTGACAGGGAGAGATGGGGGTGGCCATGTTGTGGAGTAGGAGGAGACAGAGAGTGAGAGGGTGACTGCAGCTGAGCAGAGAAGACAACTCAGGAGTCTGTGTGAAGGCCATACTCACTGAAAACAAACTTGATCAGAGCTAAGGACCACTTTTCTGGCTATTTCCAGAAATCTCTATGTGAGTTGAGTTAATAAATTAGAAAAATCATGAGGTGCAATAGTTAGGTACCTTCCTGTTGGCATTGTCCAATCTTCATTTCTTTCTGATGCCCTGGCTGTGGTCAAGCACATCTGAAAGCTGTTGACACCAAAGCTGTGGGGAAGCCTCTCTCACCCCTGCAGTTGCTACCTTACTGTTATGTTTGTCACCTGGGATAGAAGACATTCATAGGTGTGTTTACAATATCAGGCTTGATAATCACATGAGGTTCTTTCCCTAGAAGCAGCACCATGGGCTGAGTACTGTGCACACTATTGGTTGGATCCCTGGTGGCACACCACACTCAGCACTGTGCCCACAGCTCATACTCTGGTGTTCCTATTGGGTGCAGCTCTAAGCTTCCTCCCACATGATGAAGGTAGACTGCAGGGACCTGGGGGCTCCTCACTGCACTTGCTCCTCAGCTGCTCCTTGTCTGCACCTCCCTGCACACAGCCCCTCCAGGAGAAGGCAGGGTGTACAGAGCCTCTTTATTCACTCAGGGGGGAGCAGGGGCTGAACCCCACAGCACCCAGGTTTTCACCTTGCAGTGCCAGCTCTTTCTCTGTTGGAGAAGGTTCTCTGGTCCTCTGTTAGTAGGAAGAACTCACTCTATCAGAGTTGGGGATTCACTTCTCTCTTCCGGTCTCTTTCCAAGCTGGTATCTGCTCCTGTGGCCTGCTTTCCACTGCCTATTGTCCTAGTGACCCTCCTTCCAATGCCACTGACCCCGCTGTCAGCTGCCCTAAAGCTCATTTTCCTATTGTCCTGCCTGCTGGTACTGCCAGAGGCCCTGGGTTTGTCACCAGTGATATTAGGAAGGAAATAGTAGAAAACACGAATGAAATTTGAATTCCTAAGTTCCTTCCACACATTTTCAAAGATGTATAATTTGTCTTATGTATAAGGGAGAAAAATCTGCCCAGGCCACTGCTCTGGCACATGTGATGTCAAGGATTGAATTTGGGAGCACTTCCTGTTTTCTTCAACTCCATGCAGGACTCCACTTCCTGGCCTCCAGTTTCCATATGCTGTCATTTATAAGAAAAAAAGAGTAACCTGCATATCACAATCCTGCCAGAGCTATGAAATGACATAAAGCTGTGTATTTAACTCAATGTGTGAAAGAAGAAGTGTAAATCCAGAGGAGTTTCTCATGCTCTCAGATGAATGTAGACCCTTTCTTCACCAGCTAGGAAGGCTTAACTGTCTACACTGGTGTGTTGGACAGCCTGAAGGTGTACAACCTGCTCCTAGTTTATTCATCCCTTTCTGGCATTAGGTCATCTCTCTTTCTCTCTGTCTCTGTCTCTCTGTCTCTCTTTCTCTCAGAGGCAGGCCCTCTTTCCTCTTCCTAGGATAAGACCCCAGCTTCATAGGAGTCCTTGTCTCTTAGGAAGGCTTGGATGTATGCTCGCTGATATGCAGATAGGTTGTTGGCTGTGTTGTGAAGGAGAAGGGGTAGAGTGGGTAACTGGACCTTAGTAAAGATGATAATTCATGGGTTTGTACAGCCTTTTCCTGAATAAATCATGTATCCAACACCCTAGGCATGTTCTGCAGAGGTTGCAGCCCTCCTTGTCTCTGCCCAGAATGCTCACCGGCAAAACTCTCTATGGAGTCACTCAGGCTCTCCAGGCTGTTATAGTAGCTTCCATTAAGGGTGATTTAGCACCTGGCAGTGCAGTGTTTCCCACCGGTATTTAATTTGAGCGGAACTAGGGACCATTGTTGGGGCTAATTTTAAGTGGATCTGTGCTTATGTCAATTTTGTTTAGAGACCAAAAAGATCACAAAATGCCATAGCTACCTTCCTGTTGGAATTGTCCAATTTCCTCTCATGCTGACTTTTTCTTGTGCTGAAGGGAACCAGGATGTTGGTGACCTCACAGCTGTGGGGAGGCCTCTCTCCCACCTGCTGGTGTCTCACTGCATAATCCCCTTCTCAGCTGGGATTGAAGAAAGCCATGGGCATGTTTACCAGATCAGTGCTCATAACCTCTATTTTTTTTCCAATAAATGGTACAACTGGCTGAGGTTGTGAGAACATTGCCTTCTGCCCTGGGTGACTTGTCACACTCAGCAGTGGGCCCACAGTTTATCCTCTGGCCACTATTAGTCTGCATGGCTCAAGGCACCCTCCCACATGATGAAGGCAGAGAGAAGGGGCCTCTTGAGGTCCTCAGAGGGGTGTAGGAGCTGAGCCCTCACAGAATATGTGGCCTTCCTGCACTGCAGGCTCTTTCTCTGTGGGGTAAATTCCACTGCACCCTTTTCAGTGTGAAGAACTCACTCTACCAGAGCCAGGTGTCCACTTCTCTCTCCACATCCCTGTGGCAGCTCCTCTCTGCTCTTCTGGCTTGTCCAACAATGCCTGCTCTCTTGGAAGTCCTACTGACAGGTGCCCTTCAGCCCATGTTACCCTGGCCACTGGCCTGCTGGTGTGTTCACAGACCCAGCAAACTCAATGCAGTCAGCATGCAGAATTATTTTACTGTAGGTACCAGAATCAACCCATCTAGTAGGGAGCAGTAGCAGTGTGTCACTAGGGAAGATAGGAAGGAAATATTGGAAAAGCATAAAAGAGATTTAAATTCTTTAATAGCTGCTAGACATCTTCAAAGATTTATTACTTGTCTAATGTGATGGAGAGAGACCTACACAGACAATCCCTCTGGCACATGTGGTGTCAAGGATTGAACTTGGGAGCACTTACTTTTTGGTCGAACTCCAGCCAAGGCTCCACCTCCTGGGATGCAGTCCCATATTCTGTAATATATAAGAGAAGAAGAGGAACCTGCACATCACAGCAATCTTATCAGTGTTAGGAAGTGATATAAATGCATTCATTTAACTGAATGTGTAATAAGAGTACAAGGGCAAATACAGAGAGGCTCTTAGTTGAACACATACCCATCCCTTCCTCAATGGGAAGCCTTGACCATCTACATTTTGGGAGAAGTGTGAATGGTGACCAGAAACTGTACATCTTTGCTAGTAGTCTCTTCTTAACTGTGCTTCGTATATCTCATCTCTCTCTATTTATCTCTCTTGCTCTCTCTTTCTCTCTCAATCTCTTATCTCTCTACCAAGGACTCTTGAACTCCCTGTGTAGGTTCCAGGACCAGAGTAGGTCCTGGATCAGAAGAAGAGCTGAGTGAGTGTGTACTAATGGGGAGACTGGAGGATTGCTGTGTTGTGAGAATCAATACCTGAGTTAAAATAAAACTCAAGGTTCTATGTGAAAGCTACTTGTGAGTCAGGATCCACCCTGTCAGCTGCATGCTACCCAGAGAACACCCCTCCTGGACTCTGCCCAGGATGCTCATCAGCCAAGTTCCCTGTAGGAGTTGCCCAGGGTCTCCATGAAAACACTGTGTATCTGTGAGTGTCTCTGGACTTCTGAAACTTGCTCATTAGTGCTAACACACTAAAACTGCTAAGGCAAACTTTGTCTGATCTCTCCACCAGTAATCGCTAAAATCAGTCTGTGTAAGGCTGAACTGTCTGAAAGACAAGACAGGTCACTGAGGAGGAGCAGGGAACTGACCTGCATGTAGGCTCTATTTGTTTGGTTTGTGATTCACACTGTACCTGGGCCTCCTCCCACTCAGAATAGAGGGATCAGAGGAGCATCTCCTAGATACTTACTGAGCAGGTTTACGGAGGGTCTCCTGGTCACTCTAATCTGGTGTGTCCCATGCTGCAGATGATGCTCCTGGGGGTGGGGAGGCAGACTGCCCACAGTCACAGGGTACAACTAGCATCAGCCTTGCACCTTAGTCCCTCCATAGCCCCAACTGCTGGTCACACTGCCCTGCAAGTCCGCTGCTCTACAGGTCACTGTGTTCAAGACCAGATGTTGCACCCTGGTCCACACCCCGGGGGGAAGCTGCTGGTGTCTCTCTCCCTATCTATCTCCTCCTGCCTTCAAAGTTGCTATTCCAGGGAAATATATATAAATAGGACCACCAGGATAGTGGGGGTTGTCACTGTGCAGGCATCAAGCCTGGTGGCAAGAAATTAAAGCGTAACATGCAAGTGGATGCCAAGCCCCTACAGGCTTCTGTTGACTATTATCTGTATTAATACTTTTGTTACATACATGCAACAAAAAATGGAGAGCAGAAAATAAGACTACTACCAGGAGCAATGTGTAGCATTGTTAAGGAACCAAGTCCCAGCAATGACCCGGAAGTACTGAAATAAAAGGTTCATACAATATACTAATAGTAGACAGAATAAAAAAATATGCTTTAACCTAGTAAACTAAATAGATATAGTAATAACTAAGTAAAACAATGAAATAAAAACCCCAAATGAAAAAAGTTAAATTGAAAAATAAATTTAAATAAAGAACCAAAATCAAACAATGTTGGTGGCTGTCCCCCTGGTTAACCACACACATTGCCATATGACAGTGTGTGTGTATCTGAGTTGCAACTCCTGCTCCCCACCTGCAGGGAGAAGCTTCAAAATCTGTGAAACAGGTACAGCAGGTGTCTTTTTCTTCTTATCTAATTCTCTCTCTTCTCTGAGTTTAAGACTATCAGATAAAAATACAATAAAATAAAATCATCCCAAGACATGTAAGCTAAATGTGCAGAGCCGCCAGACCAGTGATGAGGGTGTGGATTTCATAGTCATCACGGCTCCCAGCTCTGGACTTGACTGTGGAAGTGGTCTTTGGAGGGGCTGCAGCACTTGCAGGGAGACCTGCAGATGAAGGGGCAGGAAAGGCGGGGACCCCAGTTGGGGTTGTGTTGGTCTGCCTGGGTCTCCAGTCAGAACTTGAAGCTCTGAGGCCCTTCCTCATAGAGACCCCAGATTTGGACAGGGCAGTGGCAGAGTGACCCTGGGCCACAGTCTCAGGAATGCTCGGATGGGTTAGGCTCAGAGCCTGCATCTTACTTATAATTGAAGCCAAGTCACTGGAGATGCTGGTGCCAGCAGCATAAAGGTTTGAGCGAGCTGCCCCTCCAGACAGGATGGGAACCTTAGGACCTGCTCCCAGGGCACCAGAAGTGGTGACTCCAGATGGAGCAGTGGAAGTTTTCCTTCTGGCAGACCTGGCTGATCTGTGATCCATCCCACCCAGGGCCCAAGATGTGTACAGGGCAGTGGGTAAAGGACCCTGGGCCACAGTCAGCCCCGTGTTGGAGTCACTCAAGCTCAGAACCTGTAGCCTACTGATAAGGAAATTCAAGTCACTGGTGACTCTGGTGCCAGAGTCCGGAAGGCTTGAGTGAGCTGCCCCTCCAGACAGATTGAGAACATTCAAGGGACCTGCTCCCAGAGCACCAGGAGGAGTGACTCTAGATGGTTTAGTGGCAGATTTCCTTTTCCTGTCCTCCCTGCAGGCCCTGTGTTCTTTCCCATGCAGGGCCCCAGAGGAGGACAGGGCTCTGGCTGAGTTACCATGGGCCACAGTCCCTGCAATGCTGGCAAGATTTAGGCTCAGAGCATGCAGCTTCCTTATAGCTGGCTTTATGTCTCTGGTGGCTCTGTTGCCAGCACCAGGAATGCTTGTGTGAGCTCTGCCTCCAGACAGGTTGACGCTAATAGAGGGACCTGCTCCCAGACCACCAGAATGAGTGACTCCAGATGGTGCAGTGGTAGATTTCCTGTTCTTGACTGTTCTGTGCACTCTGTGGTCTTTCCCACCCTGGTTCCCAGAGGAGGACAGATCAGTAGTCATTGAACCCTGGGCCACAGTCCCCAGAATGCTGGCATGGGTAAGGCTCAGAGTCTGCAACTTACTGTTAGGTGACTCCATGTCACTGGTGTCTGTGGTGCCAGCACCGGGCATGCCGACTTCTGATGGTGCAGTGGTGGACTTTCTTTTTCTGTGATACCTGCAGGCCCTGTGTTCTTTCCCACCCAGGGATCCAGAGGAGGACAGGGCAGTGGTTGAGTTACCCTGGCCCACACTCCCCATGTTGGTTGAGTCCCCCAGGCTCAGTGTCTGCTGCATGGTGATAGCACCCACTCTCCTGTCTCCAGCATTGTGTAGGCTGCTATCTCTTTTCCCTGCAGAAGTGGTGGGAATGCCTGAGGGGGCTGCAGCCTGCACAACAGCAGATGTGGGCTGGCTGTTGGTTTTGGCCCCCACGGTGGGCAATGTAGTGCAGGAGCCCCAATTACCTGGGGTCACCATGGAGGAGGGCCCCCCGTCTGCTCTTGTGCTGGAGGGTGCTCCACTGGAGGGACCACTGGCAGAGGTAGGGGTCCTGGAATCCTTTCCTGAGTGGCCCCCAGAGTGCACCTGCACAGGGGATGAATGGACTGTGCCCTGGCTTCCCTGTGTGCTGGAAGGATCTTGCTTTGGGACCTGAGGGGTGCTCATGGCAGTGCCCCCATCACCCCTGTTGCGGTTGCTGTTGCTGGGGTTAGCTCTGGACACTGGTGGGAGCAGTCCCTCCTATGGCCTTGGGCCAGCCAGGGTAGACCTCTGCCATGTAGATGACAAATCTAGGGACAGTACTCCTGGCTGTGGGGGTCTGCTGCATCTATGTTGGGTCAGTCTCAGAGCTGGGGCCTTTGGAGTCCATTGCACCCAGGGCCCCAGAGGAGGACAAGGCAGTGGCTGAGGGACCCTGGGTCACAGTTCCCTGTTTGGAAAGATCATGGCTCAGAGTGCCTGTGTGAGTCCCTCCACTGGACAGGGTGGTGATACCTGTTGCCCTTGCATAAGTGGCAGTGCCAGCATTGCTATCAACCTGGGCAGTTGTAGATGGGGGCTGGCTGCTGGTTTGGGCCCTCACCATGGGTAGTGTAGAGCAGGAGCTCTGAGTCACTGGGGGTGCAGTGGAGTCATGGGGAGCAAGGCCTGCTGTGGAGGAGGGCACCCCATCTGCTCCTGTGCTGGAGTGTGCTCCACTGGAGGGACCACTGGCAGAGGTCAGCGTCCTGGCATCCTTCCCTATGTGGCCCCCAGGGAGCACCTGCAGAGGGGATACCTGCACTGTGCCCTGGCTCCCCTGTGTGCTGCAAGGATCTTGGCTTGGGACCTGAGGGTTGCTCTTGGCAGTGCCCCCATCACCCCTGTTGCTGTTGCTGGGGTCAGCTCTGGACACTGCGGTGGGAGCTGTCGTTCCCACAGCCTTGGCCCTGCCAGGGTAGACCTCTGCCATGTATATGACAAATCTAGGGACTGTACTCCTGGCTGTGGAAGTCTGCCGCTACTGTGCTGGGTCAGTCTCAGAGCCAGAGTCGGGGGCTTTGGAGCCCATTGCACCCAGGGCGCCAGAAGAGGACAAGACAGTGGCTGAGGGACCCTGGGAAATAGTCCCCTGCTTGGAGCGAACGTGTCTCAGGTTGTCTGAGGCACTCCTCCCACTGGGCACACTGATGTCTGCTGTCCCTTTGGTGGGGGCTGCAGTGCCAGCATCACCAGCAGCCTGGGCAGCAGCAGAGGGGGAATGGCTCCTCTTCTGGGCTCCCTTCCTAGGAGCTTTGGTTGAGGACCCTTGTGCGCCTGTTGGCGCAGCCCTGCCCACAGTGACCTGCTGGACCCCTGAGCTGTCAGAGGAGGCATGGCTTCTTTTGGAGGCTCTAGTATTAGGTCTTGTGCCTCTGCTCCTCTTCTGCCCAGAGGTCCCAGACATGTCACCCTGTTCCATGATGGGTAATTGGGGAGGGCACACCCCAGAAGGAACCTTAAATTGCTTGGACACTGAGCTGGAGTAGGATCTGAATATTCCAGTGGTAGTATCTCCGCACAGGTGTGTGTGTGTGTGTGTGTGTGTGTGTGTGTGTGTGTGTGCGCGCGCGCGCGCGCACGCGTGTGTGTGTGTGTGTGTGTGTGTGTGTGTGTGTGTGTGTTAGGGGCAGGACCCAAATGTGGCCCAGAGAGGCCACCCCCCACCCTGACCCCACCCCTCCCCTCCCCTCCCCTGCCCCTTAGTGTTCCTGTCCACCTGATATAGGTGCTGTTGATTCCAGGACAAGTCCTCAGTTTCTGAATAAAGGACAGGAGGGAGCAGTTCACCATAGAGGGATCAGACCTGGAGAGAGCAATCTCTTGATCAGAGGTCAGCTCAGAATCAGAGATGCCAACTGCTTGACCTGTTGCCAGGAGACCAGTGGAAGCTGTTGGCCAGGGCAGCCCATGTCCAGTGGGGGTGGGGGCCTGGGGGAGGTCATCCCAACAGAGACAGTCTTAGACTACACGGACTGTCTGGGTGCTGGCCTGGGCAGGGACAGGCCCTCTGAAAGAAGCATGTCCCCTCCCCCTGCAGCAACCCCAACCTATAGTGGGTGCTTGAGGGACAGCTTTTTTTACCCCCCCCCATCCGAATGTGGACTGTCTTAGTGCCCTGTGATTGGTGGAAAGTGTTTTTCTAATGTTTGCTGAGGTGATGGTGTTCCATTAACTATCCCTTCCCCAACCCATGGTAGGAATGTTCCACTTTCTATTGGGCACATTTGCACATCTGATAGATAGAGGTCCTGTCCCTCAACTAATCCAGTCAGTGGGTCCTCTCTACTCTCCTGCTAAGTTTGTCAAGGGTCTGTGTGAAAACTACTTGTGAGTCAGGATCCACCTCTTTCCCAGGTCATGACTCAAGGCTCCACATCAGGATGGCGGCACCAGTGCAACACAGTCCACAGCTCACAGCAACCACCTGCCCCAGAGCAGCTCCATGGAGGACAGTATCCCACTGAGTATTGAAATCTACTCTCAATAGTATGGTTGTTAATGTGACTCATCTTATGAATAATGTTTCATGTGTGTGCTGCTCCTTATTTGGTTCATCGACAGGGTAATCCATGTAACCCCTTCATGTTATTATGGGTCCCTAATCATCATGCAATGCCCAAGTTGTTCCTTCCCTTTTTAAAGTCACCTTCTGTTAGTGGGAGCAGCTTTCTACCATTGACTTGGTGCTGCTTTGTCTTAGAAGCTCAGCTGGGTTTCTTGTAGAGAGCAAGTCAACAAATGGTGTTGGGGAAATTGGGTTGAAACCTGCAGAAGAAACTGGACCACAACATTCCACTGCGCAGAAAAGAGAACTCCAAATAGGACAAGGGATCTGCAAAAGGGTCACCTAGAACAGCAGGCAGTGGAGCATAATCAAGAGGAGTATAGAACAACTTGCCACAGAGACCTGGAGAGAGAAATGGACACCTGACTTAAATTACACTTTACATGCTTCCTTAGGGGGTACACAGAGATTACATGATAGGGAAGGGTACAGCTGTTTCTCTTCTGATGTGGGGTCTGTAGAGTCCTCTGCCAAGCGCTGTCCTCCATGGAGCTGCTCTGGGCCAGGTGGTTGCTGTGAGCTGTGGACTGTGTTGCACTTGTGCCGCCATCCTTATGTGGAGCCTTGAGTCATGACCTGGAAAAGAGGTGGATCCTGACTCACAAGTAGCTTTCACACTGACCCTTGAATAACTTAGCAGGAGAGTAGAGAGGACCCACTGACTGGATTAGTTGAGTGACAGTACCCTGTGACTGACTTAGCAGGTGAGTGGACAGGACCAGGTGAATGAGAGGAGGAGGGGTCCTGAGGGTGTTCAGAGGCCTGGGGTGCTGAGTGGAGGATAAGGCCTGAGGGTGTTTAGAGGCCTGGGGTGCTGAGTGGATGGGGCCTGAGGGTGTACAGGAGCTTGGGGTACTGAGAGGAGGAGGGACTCTGAGGGTGTTCTGGGGCCTGGGGTGCTGAGGGGAAGAGGGTGCCTGAGGGTGTTCTTGGGCCTGGGGTGCTGAGAGGAGGAGGGGTCCTGAGGGTGTTCTGGGTCTTGGGGTGCTGAGAGGAGGAGGGGGCCTGAGCATGTTCAGGGGGCTGGGTGCTGAGGTGGAGGGTGCCTGAGTGTGTTCAGGGTCCTGGGGTGCTGAGGGGAGGAGGGGTCTGAGGGTATTCAGGGGCCTGGGGATGCTCCATGGGTGCTCAGGCACAGTGCTCATCTGGGGCATTCCTCAGGATGCTCCTTGGGGTTCTCTGCCTGGGAGCTGCTGGTGTGCTCTGCCCTGCTTTGCCCCTCCCCTGCCCGCCCCTCAGCACCCCTCACCGCCCCCACTGGCACACCTATGCATGTGCTACCCCACAATCGGCCAGTGTGGCTGCTGGGAGCACAGCCACAGGATGGAAGGCACGGGCTCAGGGGCTGCTGGCTCTGGCCCTTCTGGTACTGCTGGCCGCAGTGTGCACACAGAGGTGCTTATCCTGTAAGCCTGGCAGGGGGGCGCGGGGCTGCCCTGGGAGAAACTGCACACCAGCAGCTGGGGGGACCCCGAGAATGGCTGCACCCATAGGGCCAGGACCCCACCGTCTGCACCCCAGACCGGGTGGGGGCCCCGGAACTGCTCCCTCCAGTGGGGGGACCGCCAAACTGCCCCTCCATCAGGCTGGGACCCGAGATCTGCCCCCTCCAGTGGGCTGGGATCCTGGTGGAGGAGATGGGGGCTGCAAGTAGATGCTGCGCTGTGCTGGGCCCTCAGGGATGCCACCCACACTCAGGCCTGTGGTCACTGCTGCACCACAGGACCCCCCTTTCTTCTTCTAGCGTTTGCCCTTCTTCCGTAGCCAGTCAGCAGCTTCAGGTTGAGCCTGATGTACAGTTTCGAGACCTCCTTTGAATCTGAAGAAGTGGCAGTCGTTGACTATGTGGGTCATAGTCTGTCTGTAGCCACAGGGGCAGTTCGGGTCGTCTCTGGCTCCCCAGCGGTGGAACATAGCGGCCCACCAGCCATGGCCTGTTCGATAGCGATTGAGGAGGGCCCAATCATAATGTGCTAGGTCAAAGCCGGGTTGATGCTTGCAGGGGTCTGTGATGAGGTGTTTGTTCTTTACCTCAGCTGACTGCCAACTCTGTTTCCAACAGTCTGGAACAGAAAAGTTCATTGTAGGCGTAGGGAACCAGATTGGGTGACGAGACATCAAGCGTTGGACAGGGTGGGCGAAGATATCTGCGTATATTTGCAGGTCCGGTCCAGCGTAGATGTGGGAAATGAACTTAGATGATGCCGCATCCCGACGAATATCTGGTGGGGCGATGTTGCTAAGAACTGGCAGCCATGGAACCGGGGTGGAACGGATGGTTCCAGAAATTATCCTCATGGAGGAATATAATTTGGAATCGACCAAGTGGACATGGGGGCTACGAAACCATACTGGGGCACAGTATTCTGCAGTGGAATAGCATAATGCCAGAGATGATGATCATAGTGTGGAAGCGCTCGCGCCCCATGAGGAGCTGGCCAGTCTTTCAATGATGTTATTACTCGCGCCCACCTTTGCTGTAGTTTTTATGAGATGTTCGTGAAATGACAGAGTGCGATCGAGAGTAACGCCAAGATAGACTGGCTGGGCTTCATGCCAGATTCTCGTATCTCCAAGCTGCACATTAAGCTCACATGAGGTGTAGATGGAAAACAGATGATACCGTTTTTGCAGTGCTAAGGATTAGTCGCCATTTTGTACAGTAATCAGATATCAGAGACATGTCTTTCATGAGTGTTTCCTCGAGGATGTCGAACTTGGATGCCTGAGTTGCACAGCAGATGTCATCGGCGTAGATGAACTTCCTTGAAGAAGTTTCTGGGAGGTCATTGATGTAAATATTAAATAGTGTAGGAGCCAGAACAGAGCCCTGGGGGAGGCCACTTGCAACAAGTCTCCATCTGCTAGGCTTGTCACCCAGATGCATCCGGAATCTTCTGTTTTGGAGGAGAAACGATATAGTGCTGGTAACCCATGGAGGCAGGCATCTTGAGATCTTGACTAGGAGACCACGGTGCCAGACCGTGTCATAGGCTGCTGTGAGATCAACAAAGACAGCACCCGTCTTCAAATTCTTCTGGAATCCATTTTCAATGTAAGTTGAGAGGGCCAGGGCTTGTTCGCAGGTAGATCTTCCTGGGCGGAAACCAGCTTGGGCGGGTGATAGGAATTTCTCTGTAAGAGGAGAAATACGTGAAAGAAGCAGCCTCCCAAGGAGTTTGTAACACACAGAGAGGAGAGAAATTGGTCTATAGCTGGCGGCCAGTGTTGGGTCTTTCTTTGGTTTCAAAACCGCTATTACCTTCGTAGGACGCCAAACTTTGGGCATAGACTCAGATTCCAAGATGTGGGACAGGAGTGAAGCAAGCCACTTCTTTGCAGCGGGGCCCAGGTTAAGAATGAGTTCTGGGGTGATGATATCATAGCCAGCAGCTGTTCCCGGTTTAACCCTCTTCAGAGCGTCTTCCAGTTCAGACAGTGTAAAGGGAGAGAGTTTTGGAGATGGACAAGATAATCGGAAATCATGGGAAATTTCTCTTTTCCAGACTGGGTCGATCTTAGCACGTTCAACTTGAGTTAGGTGACTGGCCAGTGAGTTTGGAGAGACGGGAGGATGGGAGGCGGGAGGGGGTTGGCTACCAGCACCCAGTCTGTGAAGAAGCTTCCAGGCCTTCCTACTTGAGTGGGTGAAGTTCAGACTTTCCGTGAGTTGTTGCCAGCGGGCTTGGCGTGCTGCATCCAGGGAGGCAATGAGATGGTCAGCCTCATCTGGGTCGCCCGACTCATCATACTGCTTTTGTAGTTGCTCGCATTCAGCATCAAGACTAGGTGTATAGTTAGCACGTCTCCCACGAGGAATGGCTTGGGAAGCTGCTTTGATGATGGCTTGGCGGAAGCGCCTGTAGGAGTCTTCAGAGGGGATAGAGTTAATTGGAATTGCAGGAATAGATTTGTTGCTAAGATCACTGAACAGACGCCAGTTTGCTTTCTGAAAGTTCCATCTTAGTTTCTCCGAGCACAGAATCAGTGGGAGCTGGAGACCAATGTCGATGATAGCTGGGCAGTGATGACTGTGCGAGAAGATCTTGAGAACTTGTCTCGTAGAGGGAAAGGCTTGGCCGTTGACTGTGCTAATCCAGCACAGGTCGGGTGACGATTCTTTATTCCATCTAGCACTGTGAAAAGAGCCTGGCTGTTTGGGATCGTATAGTAGGGAGAGGTCATTCGCTGAAGCCCAGTCGGCTAAGATAGAGCAGTCAGCATGAGTGGAGGAATATCCCCAGTCTTGGTGATGACTATTAAAGTCTCCAACGTAAATGGCTGGGTGATTTGGGCTAGGCAGGACCTCATTATCCCATGAGGCACTGGGAGACTTATATACGTTGACGAGCTGAATAGTTCCAATAGTAATGGAGTCGTAGAAGGTTGAAGAGGACGTATGGTAAACAACCGCAAGACACGATTTGGCGTAGATGGCTCGGCCGTGTTTAGGATGGAGATTATAGCATATTAAATTGAATCCACTGATGGTGAATCGAGCAGCTTCATCGACTGCTATATGTGTTTCTTTTAGGCAGATAACATCTGCCTGATGCTGTATCGCCAATTGACCAATAAGAACGCGTTTGGCAAAGGACAGCCCCTCAACATTAAGTTGGAGGACTCGAAGAGCAGGACCAACAGCTTGAAAGCTGTCAGGAGCTGCTTGTTGCTGGCTTGGAAAGTGACTGGGATCCATGTGGATTCAGTCGGCTAGGAAGGATCATCAGTTTCCCCAATGAATGGGTACTCACGAGATGCACCATGGGAAGGTCGATCCAATGCATCCAGGTCCCCCCCTGGTGGCTGTCAGCATGAACATTGACATCTCCAGTATCAACATGGTGTCAGAGGTCAACATGGTGAGTGGGATCCTGGGGGAGGGGCCTGTGGTCAGATGGCGGCTAAGAGAGTCAGGGGTCCTGGGCATCTAGGAAGCTGTGAGGGTCTGGGGGCTGTGAGTTGGGGGCCATGAGGGTCTTGGGGGCTGAGAGTGTCTAGGGGCTGAGAGGTTCTGGGGGTGGAGAGGATCTTGGGGGCTATGAGGGTCTTGGGGGCTGAGAGGGCCTGGGGGCTATGAAGGTCTTGGGAGCTGAGAGCGTCTGTGGGCTGTGAGGGTCTGGGCACTGTGAGGGTCTTGGGGATGAGAGGGTCTTGGGGGATGAGAGGGTCTGGGGGCTGTGAGGGTCTGAAGAATGTGAGGATATGGGGGCTGTGGGGTTCTGGTTGCTGTGAGGGTCTGGGTGCTGTGAGGATCTGGGAGCTGACCGGGTCTGGGGGCTGTGAGGGTCTGAGGGCTCAGAGGGCCTGGGGGTCTTTGATGGTTTGGTCTGTGAGGCTCTGGGGGCTGAGAGGGCCTGTGGGATGAGAGGGTCTGGGGGCTGTGAGGGCCTGCGGGCTATGGGGGTCTGGGGGCTGTGAGGGACTGGTGGCTGAGTGGTCCTGGGGGCTGTGAGGGTCTCGCGTATTGTGAGTGTCTGTGGGCTGTGAGGGCTTGTGGGCTGAGATGGTTTGGGTGCTGTGAGGGCCTGGGGACTGTGGGGGTCTGGGGGCTGTAAGGGTCTGGGGCCTGAGAGGGCCTGGGGGCTGTGAGGGTCTGAGGTCTGTGAGGGTCTGTGGGCTGTGAGGGCATGGGTGCTATGGGGGTCTTGGAAGCTTGAGGGTCTGGGTGCTGTGAGTTGGGGGCCATGAGTGTCTAGGGGCCTAAGAGGGTCTGGGAGCTGAGAGGGTCTGGGATTTCTGAGGGTCTGGGGGCTATGAGGGTCTTGTGGGCTGTTAGGGACTTGGGGCTTGAGGGTCTTGGGGGCTGTAAGGGTGGGGGCTATGAGAGTCTGGGGTCTGAGAGGCTCTGGGGGCTGAGAGGTTCTTTGGGCTATGAGGATCTTGGGGGCTGAAAGCAGAGCGTCTGGGGGCTGTGTGGGTCTTGGAGGCTCAGAGGGTCTGGGTGCTGAGAGGTTCTCGGGTCTGAGGGCCTGTGGGCTGAGAGGATCAGGGGCTGTGAATCTGCAGGTTGTAAGTAGGGGGGTTGTGATGGGGGGAACACATGGGACAGTGATTCCTGAGGATGCTAAGGCTCCTGGCAGGAGGCTGGGAAGCTGGGCCTGGCGGTCTTGGAAACCTGCAGTAGGGAACACCTTGGGGGACAGCTGAATGCAGGGATATTTAGGGGTCTGGAAGTCCAGAATAAACCTTGGGGGTGGACACTTGGGGCTCCACCAGAGCCCATCCTGGGAAGATATGTGCTGCAGCAGCATCAGGTGGTGGCCTCTGCATGCAGTGCAGCCACCCTGAAGCTGGCAGCCCTCATGGATGCCCACCCTCTGGACCTGGCCACAAGTGACAGATGTGCCCAGAGGCCCGACACCATGTCCCCGAGGTCTGGAGTACAACGGGACTCCCAGTGTGTACTGAATCTGCTGAGAGTAAACACGTGCATCCAGCAATGGTCTGGCCCTGGCTTGTGGGGCTCTCAGTGGCTCTATGGGCAGGAAGCCCTGGACCTGGAGTCAGATGGCCACCAGGGGCTCACCTGTGCAGGACAGGAATCAGGAGGAGTGGGTGCTGCAGGAACACCTGGGTTGGCTCCAGAGGAGGAGGGGGCCTGAGGGTGTTCAGGGGCCTGTGGTGCTGAGAGGAGGTAGGGGCCTGAGTGTGTTCAGCGCCCTGGGGTGCTGAGAGGAGCAGGGTCCTTATGCTGTTCAGGAACCTGAGGTGCTGAGAGGAGGTGGGGGCCTTAGGGTGTTCAGGGGCCTGGGGTGCTGAGAGGAGGAGGCAGCCTTAGGGTGTTCATGGGACTGGTGTGGTGATGGGAGGAGGGGGCCTAAGGGTGCTGAGAGGTCTGGGTGCTGAGAGGTGGAGGGGGCCTGAGGGTGTTCAGAGGGCTGGGGTACTGAGAGGAGGAAGGGGCCTGAGGGTGTTCAGAGGCCTGTGGTGCTGAATGGAGGGGGCCTGAGGGTCTTCAGAGGCCTGGGGTGCTGAGAGGAGGAGGAGGCCTGAGGGTCTTCAGAGGCCTGGGGTGCTGAGAGGGGGAGGGGTCCTGAGGGTGTTCAGGGCATTGCCCTGTCCTCAGCCCTCTTTCTCCAGTCCCAGTCCCCTGTCCCCAGTCCCTGTCCCCAGTCCCCTGTCATCAGCCCCCTGTCCCCAGTCCCTTGTCCCTGTCCCCAGTCCCCTGTTCTCAGTCCCAGTCACCTGTCCCCTGTCCCCATTCCCTGTCCCCATTCCCCCAGTCCCCAATCCCTTTCCCCTGTCCCCTGTCCCAGTCGTTGTCCCCAGTCCTAGTCCTCAGTCTCCAGTCCCCTGTCCTGGAAGCTATCCCAATTCCAGTTTGCTAAGTTTATCTGGCTGAGTGCACAGAGGCCCCTGCCCTCCATCAGGAGCCTGCCTGTACCCCACAGCGCCCTGAGCACTCACCAAGCACCACACCCTGGGACTGTCCTCTGGGGTGCTCAGCCAGGGTGCTCAGCCTGAGTGCTCAGCTTGGGGTGCTCATCCGGAATTCTCATCCATGTGCTCCTCTGGGTGCTCCTCTGGGTGCTCAGGCAGGGTGCTCCTCTGAGGTGTTCAGGCAGGGTGCTCCTCTGAGATGTTCAGGCAGGGTGCTCTCTGGGTGCTCAGGCAGGCTTCTCTGTGTGCTCAGGTATGGTGCTCCTCTGGGGCTTTCCACAGGGCGCTCCTTGGGGTGCTCTGCCTAGGGGGTGCTAGGGAGCTCTGCCCTGCCTCGCCCCTCCCTGCCCCCACTGGTGCACCTGTGCATGCACCACCCCCATTCCACCAGTGTGGCTGCGCTCCCCTCAGCCACAGGATGGGGGACACCTGGCTCAGGGGCAGTGGGCTCTGGCCCTTCCGGTGCTGCTGGCCATAGTGAGCACGCAGAGGTTCTTATCCTGCAAGCCGGCCGGGGGGCACAGGGCTGCCCTGGGAGGAACTGCACCCCAGCAGCAGGCGGGACCACGAGAATGGCCGCCCCCATAGGGCCAGGACCCCTCCGTCTGCACCCCAGACTGGTTGGGGGCCCCGGAACTGCCCCCACCGGCTGGGGGACCCTAGAACAGCCCCTGAGTCAGGCTGGGTCCCCAAGATCTGGGCCCTGCGGTCAGGCTGGGACGCGGAGATCTGCCCCCTCAGTCAGGCTGGGACCCAGAGATCTGCCCCCTCGGTCAAGCTGCGACTCTGAGAACTGCCCCTCAGTCGGGCTGGGACCCCGAGATCTGCCCCCTGGTCAGGCTGGGACACCCCTCCGGGGGGGGGCCCTAGGGCCCTGGAACTGACCCATAGGTCGGGGGGCAGGACTGAGCAGCACCCACCATGCACTGTGGTTCCCTTCCCCGCAGTGTCAGCAACCCCAGTAACACCACCCTGGTGAAGGAGAAAGCTGCTGAAAGGCTATGACATCTGCCTGAGGTCAGACTTTGGAGGTGAGGTTGCTGGGTGTAGAGGGTGCCAGGTGCCTGGGAGTTGAGGGTTGCTGAAGTGGGGGTGCATGGGAGATGAGGGTGTGGAGGTGAGGAGCTGCAGGTATGAGGGGATGAGAACGTGGGGCTGTAGGTGAGGGGGTGCAGCTGATTGTGTGCAGGTAAGGGGGTGCAGGGGGTAGGAGGTGCGGGTGCAGGTGAGGGGGTTCAGGGGGTAGGAGGTGGGGTGCAGGTGAGGGGTGAAGGGGGTAGGAGGTGAGGGTTAGGTGTGAGGAGGTGCAGGGGGTAGGATTTTGGGTGCAGGTGAGGGGGTGCAGTGGGTAGGAGGTGGGGGTGCATGGGGTTGGAGGTGGGATGCCGATGAGCGGTGTAGCAGGTAGGAGGTGAGGGTCCAGGTGCAGGGTGCAGGGGGTGGAGGTGGGGTACAGGTGAGGGATGTAGGGGGTAGGAGGTGAGGGTGCAGATGAGGGGGGCAGGGGGTAGGAGGTGGGGGTACAGGTGAGGGGTTGCAGAGGGAATGAGGTGGAGTGCAGGTGAGGGGTACAGGGGGTAGGATGCGGGATGCAGGTGAGGGGATGCCGGGGGTAGGAGGTGGGGTGCAGGTTAGGGAGTGCAGGGAGAGGGGGTGACAGTGCAGGTGAGAGTGAATGGTGTCTAGCCCTGTGAGTGTCCTGCAGGGTCCGGGCTGTGAACGCCACCTCCAGCACTGTGCTGCACTGGGTCCCTGGTGGCTGACTGTGCCCTGCTCCCTGAAACACCCCAAGTTCCTGGGTGCTGCCCGCCAGGCACACTTCCAGCCTGAGGCTTGAGTCTGAGTGACCTGTGTGCAGTGTCCAGTCCAGAACAAGGCGGAAGAACAGCTGATAGTCCCGGTGTTGCCTGAGACAAACCTGTGTCCTGTGGTCTGGAGAAGTGCTGTGTCCACCCCAGGTCCCAGTGGGCAGGGTGCTGTATACTAAGCTTCCAATAGAGAGGGCCCTGTCCACTCTGGGGCCCATTGCAGACTTTCTGTCCACTGCAGCATCCAGTGGGGAGTTCCTGTCCACCCCAGAATCCAGTGGGAGTTCCCGTCCACCTCACTGTCCAGTGGGGAGGGTCCTATCCACTGCAGCATCCAGTGGGAGTTCCTGTCCACCTCAGTGTCCAGTGGGGAGGGTCCTGTCCACTGCAGCATCCAGTGGGGAGTTTCTGTCCACAGAAGCATCCAGTGGGAGTTCCTGTCCACCTCAGTGTCCATCAGGGAGATTCTGTCCACTTCAGCGTCCAGTGGGGAGGTCCTGTCCACCTCACTGTCCAGTGGGGAGGGTCCTGTCCACTGCAGCAACCAGTAGGGAGGCCCTTGGTGTGGAGGAGCGGTGGCTGTAAGTGGAAGCTGGCCTGTGCTGGGCCCTCCGGGCTGCCGCCCACACTCAGGCCTGTGGTCACTGGCGCCCCACAGCCCCCCCCCCCATGCCTGTCGGCATGAACATAGACATATCCAGAATCAACATGGTGTCAGAGATCAACATGGTGAGTGGGATCCTGGGGGAGGGGCCTGTGGTCAGATGGCGGCTAAGAGAGTCAGGGGTCCTGGGGGTCTTGGAAGCTGTGAGGGTCTGGGGACTGTGAGTTGGGGGCCATGAGGGTCTTGGGGGCTGAGAGGGTCTGGGGGCTGTGAGGGTCTTGGCGCTATGAGGGTCTGCGGACTGTGAGGGTCTGGGGCCTGAGAGTGGGGGCTGTGAGTGTCTGGCCACTATGAGGGTCTTGGGGGCTGAGAGGGTCTGGGGCCTATGAGGGTCTGGGGGCTGAGAGTCTCTCAGGGCTGAGAGGGTCTTGTGGGCTGAGAGGGTCTGGGTGCTGTGAATCTGCAGGTTGTAAGTAGGGGGGCTTTCATGGTCTGAGGGCTCTGAGGGTCTGCGGCCTGTGAGGTTTGGGAGTTGTGATAGTGGGGTTGTGAGTGTCTTAGTGCTGTGTGGATCTGGGGAACTGTGAGTTGAGGGAACAGGTTTGGTGACTGTGGGGTGAGGCTGTGGATTGGGGGGCTATGGGTTTGGTGTTGTCGGTTTGGGGGGCTGTAGGTTTTTGGGTCTGTGGGTTTGGGGGGCTGTGGGATTTAGGGGCTGTGGGTTTTGGACCTGTTGGTTTGGGGAGCTGTGAATTGGGGGTAGTGGGTTTCGGGGCTGTGGGTTTGGGTGGCTGTGGGTTTGTGGGTCTGTTGTTTTTAGGGGCTGTGGTCTGTGGCTCTATGGGTTTGGGGACCTGTGTGTTTGGGGCGCTGTGGGTTTGTGGCCTGTGGTTTTTAGTGGCTGTGGGTTGGGGGGCTGTGTGTTTAGGAAGCTGTGGGTTTTGGGGCCGTGTGTTGGGGGGTTGTGGTTTTAGTGGCCACTGGGGTTGGGGCTTTGGGTTTGTGGCCTGTGGATTTGGGGGCTATGGTTTTTAGGGGCTGTGGGTTTGGGGGCCTATATGTTTGAGGGGCTGTGGATTTGTTGGGCTGTGGATTGGGGGGTTGTGGGTTTGAGGGTTGTGGTTTTGGGGGACTGTGGGTTTGGGTGTTGTGGGTTGTGGGGCTGTGGGTTTTGGGTTTGTGGGTTTGGGGTTTGTGGCTTTGGGGGTTGTGGGTTGTGGGTTTGGGGGCTGTGTGTTTGGGATTGTGGGTTGGGGGGCAGTCGTTTGGGGGCTGTGGGTTTGGGGTCTGTGGTTTTGGGGGCTGTGGTTTGGGGCCTGTGGGTTAGGGGGCTGTGGTTTTGGGTGCTGTGGGCTGGGGAGCTGTTGGTGGGCTGTGGGTTGGGGGCGGGGGTTGTGGGTTGGGGGCTGTGTGTTTGGGGGCCGTGGATTTGGGGGGCTATGTGTTTGTGGCCTGTGTGTTTGGGTAGCTGTTGGTTTGTGGGTTGTGGTTTGGGGCTCTGTTGGTGGAGGGATGTGGGTTGAGTGTTGTGGTTTGGAGGCCTGTGGGTTTGGAGGGCTGTTGGTTTGGGGGTTGTGGGTTTGGGGGTTGCATATTTGGTGACTGCAAGATGGTGGCTGTTGGTTTGAGGTGCTCTGAGGCCCTGGTCCTGGTGAACCCTTCTCCCCCATCCAGTTTTGATAGCATTGTGCCCAGATTCAGCAGGACCCTCAGGCAGCCATGAGGGCTGCCAGATGCAGGGTGCCTGTCTTGTTTGGGTCCCAGGTGGTCTCCTAGGAATACTAGGTGGTATTCCTAGTTGATCAGGAAGAGGAGAGGAGAGGGGAGGGGAGAGGAGGGAAAGGGAGGAAAAGAGAGGGAAGGAGAGGAGAGGAACAGATCTGCTGCTGCTCTTAACCCCTCCTCCCAGGTCTTTAATGTTTAACTCCATTCTGCAGATAAGCCAAAAGAAATCTAAACCACCTCTTTGTTTATTTCCACACCCAGACCACAAAGTTTGCAAAAAAAAAAAAAAAAAGGCTTCCTGGAAGGAGTCACTACCATTTCCCAGGCCACTGTGTCAGTTACCCTTTTTATTTTAATTAATTTTAATGAGAGAAAGACAGATCAGAGCCTCTCTTCTCAGCTCCAGGTCTTGTTGAGTCCATGCTCCATGTTCCTTCTCCTTCCAGAGCTCCAGGCCTTGCTGAGTCCTTGTTCCTTGTCTTCCCTTCATGCCCAATTCCAGGCACTGCTCCATGCCCCCTCCCTCCTGCCTGACTCCTGGCCTGGCTCCATTTCCCCTTTCCCTGCACAGCTCTAGGCTCTGGGTGAGTCTCTGCTCCATGTCCCCCCTCTTTTCTCAGCTCCAGGATCTGCTCTCTTTGTTTCCCCACCCTGCCCAGCTCCAGGTCCTGCTGAGTCCCTGTTCCTTGTCCCCTCTTCCTCCAGAGCTCTAGGCTTTTCTGAATTCTTATTCCTTATCCTCCCTTCCTACCCAATTCCAAGCACTGCTCCATGCATCCTTCCCCACCTGCCTCCAGGCCCTGCTCCATGTCCCTGATTCCTGCCCAGCTCTAGGCCCTGCTGAGTCCCTACTCCATGTCTTCTCTCTCTGCCCAGCTCTAGGCACTGCTGAGTCTCTGCTGCATGCCCCCCTCCCTTCTGGGCTCCAGGCCCTTTCAATTTCCTGCTTCACATCCCCTTTCCCTACCCAGCTTCAGGTCCTGTGACCATAATATGTTGCTCCATGGGGTTCTGGTATTCCCCACAACTAGGTACTCTGCAGTACTGTCACTACTCCCACACTTGTCAGTTTCACTGATGTGACAGATCCAGAGATAAGTGACACCACTGTCATCTTCAATTTACTGATAGGGATACTGAGTTTCAGGACATGGCATCTTATCCAAGGACAACCAACGAGTGAGAGCTAAGTTCAGGTTGGAGCTTAGCTCTGGGGATTGCTATTCTTAAACCTCATTGAGATTTCCTGCTTTCCCCCAGCCACAGACCTGCTGCAGGACCCCAATGATCCCCTTCTCAGGGGGCAGCCCACCCTCCAGCCTTCACCGGGGAGACAGAGGTGCACCCGCAACAGGTAGATGGTAAAGTCCAGAAGGGAGGAGTTGCACCTCCATGGGTTCCCGCTATGGTAGAGGCTGTGCAGGGCTGGGAGGCCACTAAGAGCAGCTTGGTCGAGGCTGTGTAAGCCCCTGTGGCGCAGGTCAAGCAGTCATAGGGCACTGGCATTGGTGAAGGCCCAGAAGGGCACTGCCCTCAGCTGTGGGTTGTGTGATAGATTGAGTTGCAGCATGACAGCCAGTGGGGAGAAGGCCCCTTGTGCCATGGCTGCTAGTACATTGCTGAGGTCCAGGTACAGCAGGCAGGAGACCCCTACAGAGGTGTAGTCCAGCACCTCACGGACCCATTCTGTGAGCATTCCAGGGAGACCAGGTCACTGAGAAGCCCCAGGTCCAGCGCTGGCAGAAATATCAGTGAGTTGTGGGCCAGGGTCAGCCTGTGGGTGCTCGGGGACAGGTTACCGGGGTACTCACTTAGTCCAGCCCACAAGCAAATGGCCTCCTGTTTCTGGCATTTGCAGGAAGTGGGGCACCCAGACCCTGAGACAAAGCCTATTCCAAAGGTCAGGAGCAGCCAACAGGGCCCAGGGCCTGAAGGCGGGACATCACTTGTGGTAGCTGCTCTTGGCTCCTTCTGCCCTCAGCCAACCAGGACTGGAGGCACCAGTAGGAAGCCTGTACCCTAGCTTCTTTTGGAGATTTTCATTGGTGAGCCAGGGGGAGGAAGAGGATGAAACTTCAGGCCACTGGAGGTTGGCCTACTCCCTAGGGCTGGTTCCTGCCTGCTTCTGTCAGCCCAGAGTCGCCAGGGAGACTCAGGACAGCCAGGTCACCATCTGATACCTTTGTGATGTCAGCAGACTGGAAGGGAGGAGGCTTGGGGCCACAATCTCCATCAGGGTCTGGGGTGCTGTGTGTAGGTGTCCTGAGGGGAATTCTACATGTAGGGTTGCAATATTCATGTGTGTGTATGTTTGTGTGTGTGTTTGTGTGTATGTCTTCCCTGAGACTGCCCTGAGCAGTGCAGACCACACCCATCCAGAAATCTAAAGGGAGAAAGGAGGTGCAGAAGCTTCAGGAGGCCTCTGCCCTGCTGATGTGTTGTTAAAATTCGTAGGCTCTTGCCGGCCGGTCTAGCTTCACTGGCGGGTAACAGAGACGCGGAGACAACGGCTGGGCAGGGAAGCTGTATTTCTTTATTCAGGAACAACGATTCATAAACTAAGACAAACTAATCACCAAACAGAACTCTGCTGTCTCTTTGCGGCGGCACAAGCACTCTTTCTTACTCTGTAACTCGGGAACTCTCCAACTCTGGGACTCTGGAACTCTCATACTGGGGAACCCTCTGAAACTCTGGCACACTGGAATTCTCTCTTACTCTGTAACCCTGAAACTCTCGAACTCAGGAACTCTCTCCCTTACTCTTTAACCTTTTGTTACACCCATTCAAGATGGAGACACACCCTAGGTGTGGGACTGAGAGGAAACCTCAGGCATGAGAATAATTAGCATAGCCATTGTGCGATCTACCATTTCTAATAGAGAAGGTAATGGAGAGTTTTACATATCAACAAGTCTATTTAACCTTTTGTTTAGACTAACTTAGTTAAAATATATTGATTGTTAACTAATTTTTACCTTAGACTTTAAATGTAAGTTAATTTTATCTTTATGAGAATTACATTGAAAACCTTTTTCATTTAACTTTGACTAGTAAGAATTTAGCCTTAAAGCTACTGTTTACCAAACTTTAAACATACACATAAACATGGTCATTAATACACAAGGAGAGAAACCTTTGTTACGAAGACATGTCATTTTAAACACGAATTTAAGTCTGTACTGTCTTAGTTGTTGGGGGGGGGGGTTCACCATCCGGAGGTGGCTTCCTGAGCAGCTCCACTTCTAGGAATTGTAGGTTGCGATCTCTGCACAAATCTCTGCATACTCCAGCTTGTCTGCCTTCAGACCGGACCGGCGGCTGGAGATCTCGTGTGCCCAGTTTCGGCAGGGAGCCCGGGGGTCCGGGAGGCCCGGGATGGTTCCAGAATTCATAGAAAGAGGGCAGGCAGGCCAGCTTTGCAGAAGGCGTGGGCCTAGGTGCCCAGGGGTGGCGGCCATGATGGGTTGCCGCGGCCCTGCCCCATGGCCCTGCCATGTCTGCTGCCCTGCTCGCAGTGGCCGAGCAGCATGGAGGGATCATGCTTCCAGTGCCCTGCGCCACGCAGTGGAGAGCGGGCTCCTGTGGGCTGGCCTCGGGCTCTTGCGTGTTGGCCTCGGGCTCCAGGGGCTCTTGTGTGCTGGCTTTGGCCTCCTGCGGGCTGTGGGGCTGTGGGGCTGTGGGGCTGCGGGGCTGCGGGACTGCGGACACGGTGCGCGGGGTTGTCTGGGCGCAGCCGGCTGGCTGGCTGTTTAACCAGGTGGAAACAGCAGCTCCACGCCTCGCCTCCCTCCCGCTGGCTCTTCCCGCTGGCTGTTCTGAGTTCGCCCGAGCGAGTGGAAACCACAGAGTGGTCCAGACATAAATGTTCCAGAAACAGCAAAACAGTCTCATGAAGAAAGAGCAGAGGCCTTTGGAGATCTCTTCACAAGCAGAAGAGAAGGCCATAGTGCATAGGTAGCCAAATTGCCTTTACTTATCTGAGAGATGCGCAGGTCAGGTCCACGTGGGCACCATTTGTTGTTAAAATTTCGTAGGCTCTTGCCGGGCTGGGTTGGCTTCGCAGTGGTGAACAGAAACCTATATCGTACCGGCATTTTTTAAAAAAGAAACTGGCACAAACTAAACTTTATCAGCTTAAAAAAAACATTTCTTGCCTCTGGGGGGCTTACTTTCTTCGACGGGCATTTGCATGGGGGCAGGGAATGGCCTAGAGTCCCACAGGCAGCTAGCTGCAACTTACTTATTATGAAACAAAACTTGTTATTAGCATATCTACTGCAAGATCCAACGTTTCTAATAGAGAAGGAATTTGAGACTTTTACATATCAACAACGTCTTTTAACCTTTTGTTCGAGAGTAAGGGAGAGGGGGTTCCTGAGTCCGAGAGTTCCTGAGTTCCTGAGTTCAAGAGTAAGGGAGAGGGTTCCTGAGTTCCAGAGTAAGAGAGAGAGTGCTTGTGAGACAGCAGAGTTCTGTTTGGTGATTAGTTTGTCTTAGTTTGTGAATCGTTGTTCCTGAATAAAGAAATACAGCTTCCCTGCCCAGCCGTTGTCTGGGCGTCTCTGTTACCTGCCAGTGAAGCTAGCCCGGTCAGCTGGAGCCATCCGGAATTTTAACAACACTGATGGGTCAGTCTCAGGGAAGCCTGGTCCTCAGTATTAAGACCAGAAAGGAGGGATCCCCTGAATGTGTTGGAGGGGGGAAGTTTACATGTCTGGGAAACCCACTTTTCCAACAAGTCTAAGCTGTTACTTAATCAAAACCTCAGTGTATGGGTGCTGGGAGAAAAATCTGATGTGAACGGCTTCATTTTTTTGTATCTCTGGGTCTTTAATTTAATTTTAATTCATTCATACATTAATCCACTCATTCACTTATTTTTCCACAGGAATGCTCAGCTCTGGCTTCTAGTGGTGCCTGCAGTCAAACTTGGGACCTTGGAGCCCCTGGAAGGAGAGGCATTTTGCAGAACCACTAAGCTGTCTTTTCAGCTTTCCCAGGCTTTCTGAAAGTAACAAGTTCTCTCCACAGGGTGAGTGTGTATTTGCTGCCGTATTGTAGGTGTTGAAAAGGGGAAGGAGTCTGGGGGAGGTAAGAAGGGATGCATTAAGAGTTGGGAGGTGATCCTGATGCCGCCCTGAATTCCCTGGGCAGATGTCCCTACCAATGTGTTCTATAGACCCACCTCGCCATAGCCCCGCCCCACTACCGAAAGAGAAAGACAGGATAGGAGTATGGATCACCCTGTCAACACCCATGTTCAGCGGGGAAGCAATTACAGAAGCCAGACCTTCCACCTTCTGCATCCCATAATGCTCCTGGGTCCATACTCCAGAGGGATAAAGAATAGGAAAGCTATCAAGGGAAGGGATGAGATATGGATATCTGGTATTGGGAATTGTGTGTAATTGTACTCTTCTCATCAAATGTTTTTTGTCAGTGTTTCTTTTTTGTAAATAACAATTTCAAAAAGAGTTGGGAAATGGATTGCTCTGGGAAAAAGTAAGTGGATGAGTGAGTGAATGAATGAATGAGACCCACCCTAAAAGCTACACTCTTCCAGAGATTACTTTTTAAAAAATTTTTATTATCTTTGTATATTTATTGGACAGAGACAGCCAGAAATTGAAAGGAAGAAGAGAGAGATAGAGAGAGAGAGAGAGAGAGAGAGAGAGAGAGAGACTTGCAGACCTGCTGCACCTCTCACAAAGCTTTCACACTGTAGGTGGGGACCAGGGGCTTGAACCTGGGTCCTTGTGCACTGTAATATGTGCACTCAACCTAATGCACCACCACCTGGCACCAATGTTTGCTTTCTTTTGCGTGTCTCTCTTCTTTTCTTTCTGGGAAGGGTGGGGGTAGAGGTGGGGGTGTTGAGTCATCTTTGGAGCTTCCCTGTTCAGGGCTGACATTTCAAAGAGAGAAAGAGACTACGTCTGGAAGCCTGAGATATTTTTCATGCATACTCATGAGACAGCTATTTCCAGGAAGGTTCTAGGCTGTTTACCCTAGGTGGACTTGCTTCACCTCTTGGGGGGTGGGTAGCTTATTTTTGGACTGGTTGCTGAATGGTTCATAGCCCCAATTTGTCACCTTTTTTTTTTTTGAGAGCCGGTGGGGGGCAGGTAGAGGAGGGAGAGACATCTATAGCACTGATCCACTACTTATGAAGCACCTGACTCTGCAGGTGAGGACTGAGGGCTTGAACCCAGGTCTTTGTGCATGGAAATGGATGCAGTCTGCCAGGGGCATTACTGCCTGGCCCCTTTACTCCCCCCTTTCCCTTTAGGGTTTACCAATAGAGACTCTGAGTGCAGGGGTGGGAGGGTCAGAAAGTAGCTGGGAGCTGCTATCTAGGGATCTCAGCCCAGCCTCACTCAGCTCCTGTCTTTAGCCAGATCTGATAGAGATTCACCAACCCTGTTTAGTGCTGCCTCCACATCCCTTTGCAATGAGAGAGGTCAATCTTACCTGGGTGGCCCATGGCAGGGGTGGGGGTAAGTTCAGTCTGGAAGGGAAAGAGCTCCATCATATGCCAGGAGGCCTAGGTATGGGCCAAATCTCTGTGTGTATGCCTGTGTGTCAGTATATGTGTGGATGTTGTATGAATATAGTAGGTGTGTATGGTCTTAAATAAGCATGTGGGTATGTATTTTCATGTGTATTTATGTGTACATAGTATAGGTGTATATATGTTTGAGTGTATTTGTGTCTGCATGTGTGTTTGTGTGTACTTAAATGTTTTGTGTACACACATATATATGTATATATGAATATGTATATGAATATGCATATATATGTGTATATCTACATGTGTTTGTGTGTTAGTTCTTGTGTGTTGGTGTGTGCACATGTGTGTATATCTGTGCCTGTATATATGTGTCTTGTCTATATGTGTGTGAGGGTGTAAATGTGTGTCTATATATGTGTGTTTATGTGAGAGAGAGAGAGAGAGAGAGAGAGAGGGAGAGAGAGAGAGAGATTGACAGAGTGCCATGGAGCCAGAGTTGACTTTCATGCCATCTGGTGTGGCCTATTTTTGTCTCTTCTCTTCTGGCTGCCTGAGGCTGAACTGAGGGGACTGATCCCTTACAGAGTTCACAGAAGAGGTGATGCTCCCCCTGCTGTTGCCCAGGCAGCCTTCACTCCTTGCCATGTGCTACCATGCCTCTGCCCTCACTACACAGAGTAATCCAGGGCTGCTTCTGAAAACCTGCCCTTCTCCATAGCCTGCCTCCCGTTATCTCTCCCTCTTTCTCTTTCTTTCATCTTTTTAACTGGGGCCCTGCTCAGCTCTGGCTTTTGGTGGTGCTGGGGCTTGGTCCTGGTGCCTCAAAGCTTCAGGCTGGAAAGATTTTTTTGTATCTCCAAGGCAGGCTCCCCTGCAGAAGTCACTGGGCTGCAGTGGGAGTCGGGAGTGCTTTCAGTTGACAACATGTGTGGGTGTCTCATGGATTCCACTAGATGATCTAGTTTTGCAGGGACTTTCAAGGACAGGAACACATGTTGAGGGTCTTTAGGCAATACCCTGGGTCTGTGTGTGTTGGTTTCCCTTGTGAAATTAGGGAGACCCATGCTGTTTTTGTATGTTTGCTGTTGCTTTTATACAAACAGAGAATTTTGGGGGGGGATGATATATATATATATATATATATATATATATATATATATATAGAGAGAGAGAGAGAGAGAGAGAGAGAGAGAGAGAGAGAGAGGGATACTTCTAGTACTGCTTATTGCTCTCAAAGTTTTCCCCCTTGTAGTTTGGGACCAGGACCAGAAACCCAGGTCATTGTACTTGGTGACTTGTGTGACACCACTGCCCAAATGCTGCTTTTGCAGGCTTGTGATGTAGAAGGCAAGTGGTGAGAAAGAGGCAGTGAACCCTCCCTCCACTGTTCTCTCAGCCTCTGGGTCATGGTATTTCACAGCCAGGAGTCCTGTTTATTGAGGAAGCTTCTAGAAAGAGCCTATTCATGGCTCTTGGAACCAAATGGGACAGAGCAAGCACCCCGGAAGTATGTCTCCTGACTGGAGGTCCTCCTCTAGTGAGGTCCACCATCACTGCACATGCTTCCCACTGCTCTGTGCATAGCACCCCATTCCCCATCCCTGGTCCCCACACAGCTTTCACTTCTGACTGCAAGAGATGCTGGTGACATAGGACCTGTCAGACTCTCAAAAGGCTCAAGGCACTTTGCAGTTGTAAACTCTCTCTTTTAAAGTGAAAAACATAGTTATTTATCATGAGACAGGAAGAGAGATACCAGAGCACTGCTCAGCACTGGCATAAGGTAGTACTAGGGATTGAACTAGTGATCTCTGGGGCCTCAGACCTGTGAGCTGGTGCTCTAACAGTCTGAGATGGCTCAGTGGCCCTCAGCTTTAAATTCTCTTGTTAGGGTTTGGCAGCACTGGTCATCTATATAGTGTGCTGCTTTGCCACGTGCTCAACTCAGATTCGTGCCTGGTCCCAACCATAATGGAGGAAGCTTTGGTGCTATGCTCATTTCCTTCCTTTCTTTTTCTTTCTTCCTTCCTTCCTTCCTTCCTTCCTTCCTTTCTTTCTTTCTTTCTTTCCTCCCTCCTCCTTTCTCTCTCTGCCTCTCTGTTTCACTCTTTATCAGAAAGAGGAAGTAGGGCAGTGCAGGTGGTGGCCCACTTGGTAGAGTCCACACATCACCAAGCACAGGCACCTTGGTTGCAATCTCTGGTCTTCACCCACAGGAGGGGAAACTTCATGAGCAAAGTCAGTGCTGCAGAAGTCTCTTCTCTCTCCCCTCTCTTCCTCCCTCTTCATCTCTGTTTCTAGCCAAAGAAAAGAAAAGGAGGGGGAATGGTTGCTGGGAATACTGCTACTGAACCTCAGTAATACCCCTGCTGGTCAGAAAAGTATCGTAAACTAAAAAAGACACAAAAGCCCGGCTCTTTGGAGAATGCCTGGCCATGGAATCAATGGCATGATCTGCTGTTCTACTTGAATGTCCCTGACCTTAGAGGACCTGTGGAGGATAGCCAGGTACTAGCCCCCCAAAGTTTTCTCCTTATTCTCCCTCTCCTTCCCTCATAGGGTCCTCTGCTTTGTTGCAGCACACCATGTCCAGTTCATGTTTCACTTTGTGCCAAGTCCTACTAGTAAGTAAGATCATTTGATATTAGTCCTTATCTTTTTGGCTTATCTCACTCAACGTGATGTCCTCATGTTTCATCCAGGAGGATGCAAAAAGATATTAATTCATCATTTTTAATAGCTGATTAGAATTACACTTTGACCAAAACCTAGATATACACCTGTTTCTGTGAGAGAGAGCATATGTTCATACGTACCCATAAACTACTGCAAAATATATACCTGAAAGCAGAGGTACACTAGAGTTTGCAGTGAGTACCTCCCTAATACTTCCTCTCCACTATTCCAAGCTTTGGGTCCATGATTGCTCAACAATTTGTTTGGCTTCGTATGTTAACTCTCTTTTCAGTCACCAGGTTCCAGATGCCATCAGGATGCTGGCCAGGCTTCCCGGGATTGAAGACCCTAACAATGTATCCTGGAGCTCAGCTTCCCCAGAGACACACCCTACTAGGGAAAGAAAGAGGCAGACTGGGAGTATGGACTGACCAGTCAACACCCATGTTTAGCAGGGAAGCAATTACAGAAGCCAGACCTTCTACCTTCTGCAACCCACAATGACCCTGGGTCCATGCTCCCAGAGGGATAGAGAATGGGAAAGCTGTCAGCGGAGGGGGTGGGATATGGAGATTGGGTGGTAGTTATTGTGTGGAGTTGTACCCCTCCTACCCTATGGTTTTGTTAATTAATCCTTTCTTAAATAAAATGAAAAAAAAGAATTAAACTGTGTATGCAAAATTTTTTTTAGCCACTCATCTGATGTTGGACATATGGGTTGCTTGCAGGTCCTGATACTTAACAAATTGTGCTGCTATGAACATAAGTATTCAGATAGGTAAATCTGTTTCCATTGGGCAAATACTCAGGAGAGGAATTGGTACATTTCTAGTGTGCTGATAAGACTTCAGATTGCTTTCTACAGTGTTTGGATCATGTTCCTTTTTCTCCACATCCTTTCCAACATTTGTGATTTCTGTCCTTTCTGATGAATGTCATTCTCACGTGTGTATAAAGTGGTAACTCATTGTCTTTACCTGTATTTTTATAATGAACAGTGACTTTGGGCACCTTCTCATTATATCTGTTGGCCCTCTGGATCTCTTCCTCAGTGAAATTTCTGCTCATGTCCTGGTCCCATTCTCTAAGTGGGTTATTCATTTATTTATTTTGTGCATTGTGTAAAGATCTTCTTCCATGCCATTGGATGCCCTTCTGTTTGGGTGGTGGTACCCTTTGCTTTGCAGAGCTCTTCAGTTTGATGTAGTTCCATTGGATTATTTTTTTCTTTTGTTTTCTTTGCTGTTGGATTTGAATCCTTGGAAGCTTTTATGAAGCATAAGTTGTGAAGTGTCCTGCTAATGTTTTTTCCCATGTATTTCTAGCCCAATATCCATGTCCTTGATCCAGTTGCAGTTGACTTTGGAGCATGGTACAACTTCATGTTTCAATTCAACTTTCCCAGTGCTATTTGTTGAAGAGATTCTCCTTTTGCCATTTAATGGTTTGAGTCTACTTGGAAAATACTTGTTGGCTACAGATGTGGAGCCTTATTTCTGGGTCTGGGTCTTCAATTTTATTCCACTGGTCTGTGTGTCTGATTTGTTTCCAGCACCAGAGGGTTTTGGTTACAATAGTTCAGTGTTATAGCTTGAGGTTAGGTAGTGTAATGCTTCCAGTCTTATTCTTTTGTCTTAAGGCTGCTTGGGAAGTCTTGGAGACTTTTTGGTTCCAAATAATTTTTTGTATAATTTGTTCTATTCTTTTAAAGAAGTTTGCTGGTACCATGATGGGGATGTCATTATATCTGTACATGGCTTTGGGGAGGATAATCATTTTGATGATGTTAATCTTGTCAGACCATGAGCAAGGGATATTTTTCCATTTCCTTGAAGCATGATTTATAGTTTTCAGTGGATAAGTCCTTCACTCCTTTGCTAACTTTATTCCCAAATATTTGATTGTTTTTGCTGCTATGGTGACGTGGATTGATTTTTGTATCTTTCCATCTTCTGGATTTGTGTTTTCATAGAGGAATGCCATTGATTTTTGTAGCCTGCCAAGTTTATTATATATTTTCAATAAATCTGGGAGTTTTCTTTTTAATATTTTATGATTTATTTATTTTATTTATAAAAAGGAAACACTGACAAAACCATAGGATAACAGGGGTAGAACTCCACACAATTCTGACCACCAGAACCCATATCCCAACTTCTCCCTTGATAGCTTTCCTATTCTTTAACCCTCTGTGAGTATGGACCTAAGGTCATTGTGGGATGCAGAAGCTTGAAGGTGTGGCTTCTGTAATTGCTTCCCACTGAACATGGGTGTTGACAGGTCAATCCAAACTCGCAGCCTTCCTCTTTGTTTCCCTAGTGGGTTGGGGTTCTGGGGAATTGGGGCACTAGGACACACTGGTGGGGTTGTCTGTCCAGGGAAGTCTGGTTGTTATCCAGCTAGCATCTGGAGCCTGGTGTCTGAAAAGAGAGTTAACATATAAAGCCAAACAAATTGTTGACTCATCATGAACTTAAACTCTAAAAGAGTGCAGATGAAGAGTTGGGGGAGGGGGTCTCCATTTTTTTGGATAGCTAGTAGGCAATTTTGGTTATATTCTAAAGAACCTGTGGCTATACTAGTTTTTTTTTTTCTTTCTCTCCCCCACTGCCTGTAATCTGATATGCAGGTGTATCTAAGTTATTGTCTGGGGAGATGATGACTTGACTGCAAAAAGGATCAGAAAGCTGGATCAGGGAAGAAAGCACCTCCCAAATATGGGAAAGGGGCATATTGTTGACTATAAACCCCATTTATTTGATGTGATCTGGGGCCCATATTCAGCCTATGTGACCTCTGCATCCATGTACATCTGAGCTCACATTCTGTGGTCATCAATAGAAACAATCCAAGCTGCTCCAATATCAATGCATCTTCCTCATGTGTAGCATAGAGTATGTTGTCCAGCCTCCCTTCAGAGGATGGAGCATTCTCTACCATTGTTGATTCAAGTTGAGGGCAAGGTCCTATGGAGTCACACAAAGGGGTCTATTTTGTTATTTTGATAGAGATGATCAGTAAATGGAGAGAGGGATTTATATGAGGTCTAGCCCTATAATGTCTGTTTGGGAATCTCAGGACTCCCCAATTAGGGCCCCAGCCAATGGAATGGCCTGATAGTGACTAAAGAGTCATCGTTAAAGTATGCCAGTCTCTTTCCCTTCTTCAGCTTTTGCAGTCCTTGCCTTGAGCTTTGGAGTGAGTAAGTGAGAGAACTGTAATAGGAGGTAGGTGAGGAGGGTATCTAAGTCTAAGTAGACACTATTTCTTTAGGAACTTTATACTGACTCATGGCAGACTATTGTGTATTTTTGCTTTCAGGGATATATTTTGTCCTAATTTATGGATACATGTGAACATATGCTCTGTCTCACAGGACCTGGTCTATTTTTAGGTTTTGGGACTTTGAAAGGAAGTCAAACCACCTGGAATGGAATTAGAGAATTCTATGAAAGGAAAGGTCTCACCAGAGCAATGAAGCTGAAGGGTTGGCATTCCATACCTGATGTCTCTGGAAACAGTCTGAAGTGAAGCATGCTAAGGTGGTACTTGTTGCATTGATTAGGTTGGGATCCACAGATTCAATATCATTTGGTCTTAGTTGATAGAAGCATGCAGGAAAGTGAACTCCACCCTAGAGGTTCCAGGACTGGGGAAATATATGCTCTGTAGAGGAAATGGGAGGTTCCTGCTGTCTTAGGGTTTAAGAAGACAATACATAGTTACTGCTATAATCACAATGCTTAGCAATTGAGTTAACTTTGAAAAAATCCCTTTGTTAGTATATAATGTACCATACACAACATAGCATAATTTATGTCGTTTGACATTATTTTTGTATAACCATGCCACTGGTTGCTTCTGTTCTCACTGGTCTAAGCTTTTAAGAGAGTCAACATATCAAAGACTCAGCCTATGTATTAAAAATACTCAGTCTGTGCTTTAAAAAGTTTGAGACATTCAATCAGGTTTCCCCCCATATTACTTAAATAGTGATTTATATGACTATAAATTATTGGGAGTGTACATAAATGCCATGCCCACCACCAAAAGACTGTGTCCCCATGAAGCCAAACATCCACTCTCACCCTCAACCCAGGGTTTTTGTTTTGCTGCCCTATTCCAAATTTAGTCAAATCCTGCTTTGAGTTTTCCTTTCTGTTATTATTTTTCTTTAAAAAATGCTTTTTATTTGTAAAAAGGAAACATTGACAAAACCATAGGATAAGAGGGGTGCAGCTTTCTACAATTCCCACCACCGGAACTGTGTATCCTATCCCCTCCTCTGATAGTTTTCCTATTCTTTAACCCTCTGGGAGTATGGACTCAAGATCATCGTGGGATGCAGAAGCATGAAGGTCTGGCTTCTGTAATTGCTTCTCCATTGAACATGGGCATGACAGTTGGATCCATACGCCCAGTCTGTCTCTTTCATTCTCTAGTGGTGAATGTCTCTGGGCAAGTGGAGCTCCAGCTCATATTGGTGGGGTTGTCTGTTCAGGGAAGTCTGATTGGCATGCTAACATCTGGAACATGGTGGCTGAATAGAGAGTTAACATACAAAGCCAAACAAATTGTTGTCCAATCATGGACCTAAGGGCTAGAATAATGCAGATGAAGAGTTGTATCTGGTCCTCCATTTTTTTAGATCGCTAGTAGGCATATTTTAGTTAAATTTTAAAGGGCCTGTGGTTATGCTAGGTTTTTAAAAATTTTTTTAATATTTATTTTATTTATTCCCTTTTGTTGCCCTTGTTGTTTTTTTTATTGTTGTAGCTATTATTGTTGTTGTCTTTGTTGGATAGGATAGATAGAAATGGAGAGAGGGAGGGGAAGGCAGAGAGGAGGAGAGAAAGATAGACACCTGCAGACCTGCTTCACTGCCTGTGAAGCGACTCCCATGCAGGTGGGGAGCCGGGGTTCGAACCGGGATCCTTATGCCAATCTTTGTGCTTTGTGCCACCTGCGCTTAGCCCACTGCACTATAGCCTGACTCCCAGTAATGCTAGTTTTTTTGTTTGTTGGTTGATAGTTTTTTTTTTTTCCTATTTCGTTTTGCCCCTGAGCCTGAAATCTGATACACCAGTGGATCCAAGTTATTGTCTGGGGAGATGATGTCATGGCTGGGAAAAGGACCAGAAAGCTGGGTCAGGGTAGAGAGTAGCTCCCTAATATGAGAAGGGGATATCTCATTGTTGTCTTTATTTGCATTTCTCTGACAGTCACTGACCTGGAACAATTTTTCTTGTGTTTGTTAGCCTTTTGAATCTCTTCTGTAGTGAATGTTCTGTTCATATCTTCTGCCCAATTTTGGATGGGGTCATTTGCTTTTTGTTGCTACATTTGCTGACCTCTTTGTATATTTTGATTTTTAGTCTCTTGATGTATGGCATGTGAAGATTTTTTCCCATTCTGTGAGGTATCTCTTTGTGTGATAGTTTCTTTGGCTGTGCAGAAGCTTTTCAATTTGATATAGTCCCATTAGTTTGTTTCTGCTTTAGTCTTCCTTGCAATTTGGTTTGTTTCATCAAAGGTGTCCTTGAGGTTTAGGTGGGGAAGTGTTCCACCAATGTTTTCCTCTAAGTATTTGATAGTTTCTGGTCTAACATCCATGTCCTTGATCCATCTGGAGTTTTTTTTTTTTTTTTTTTTTTGTGAGATAAAGTGTCTCTGTTTCATTCTTCTGCATGTTTCAGCCCAGTTTTCCCAGCACCATTTATTGAAGAGGACTTTCTTTCTCCATTTTATACTTTGGGCCCCCTTATTAAAGATTCAAGTTCCATAAGTATGGGGGTTTATTTCTGGGCCTTCAATTCTGTTCCACTGGACTGTGTGCCTATTTTTGTACTCAGGTGCTCATCATGGAAAAATGTGTGATCTGTTGGGATAAACCACACTAGGTGCCTTGGCAGCCAAATTTGTATGAGTGCTGCCTTCCATGTCACCTGGAATGAATTTTAAATTGGCCTACAAATGTCTGATGATTCAGGATAGTAGAAATGGCAGGGATATTATAGACACATAAAGGAACTCTATTTTATCTAAAAAGTTTCCTTTCATTCATTCTTTACACATGGAAATATGGTCATTCCCTGGGTCCATGCTCCCAGAGGGATAGAGAATGGGAAAGCTAACAGGGGAGGGGGTGGGATATGGAGATTGGGTGGTGGGAATTGTGTGGAGTTGTACCCCTCCTAACCTGTGGATTTGTTAATTTATTCTTTATTAAATAAAAAATAACTTAAAAAAAGAAAAGAAAGTATGGTCATAGACTTTGTGGGCAGGTCATTTCCATATGTACCATTGTTCTCCAATTTTTTAAATCTTTATTTATTGGATAGAGATAGCCAGAAATCCAGAGGGAGGATAGAAGAAGGAGAGGGACAGAGAGACAGCTGCAGTACTGCTTCACTACTAACAGAGCTTTCCCCCTGTAGGTGGAGACCGGGGGCTCGAACCGGGGTCCTTGCATATTGTAATATGTTTGCTCATCCAGGTGCGCCACCACCCAGCCCGTTCTCCAAATTTTTATTTCTCAGTCTTCTCCTTTTGCTTCTCCTTCTCTCCTCCTCCTTCTTCCTCAACAGTGTTATCAGTGACTTGGTGCCTGTATGGTGAACCGACTACTCCTGTAGCCATTTTTTTCATTTTCTTTTTTATTTAATATAGAAAAGAGACATGGTGGGGGTAGATATAGTTGGGGAAAAAGAGAGACACCTGGAATAGGCAGTGGCAGCCTGAAGGAGAGGAAAGTTCTGCCGGGGTGGGGTGTGCCCCTTGCCTTGCCAATGTCTCTGGAGCAGGGGCAGCAATGGGAGGAGACCTTGGCCTGAGCATCCTGCCATGTGAGTGTGATTGTGGAGCTGCACCTGATGTAGCTGAGGCTGTCAGTGCCTTGAGGGGAGGTCAGACAGTGGGCTTTGCAGAGCCTGACTTAAGAGTCTTCACTGTGCAACTCAGCAGTGTCTCTGATGGCTGACTGGGGTGGAGCTGACAGTATTATTAGCTTTCAGCCTGGTTCAGACTGTATCTGTACTCCCCATTTTCAGGAAGTACACACTCCTTTAGCTTTATGATTTTCTTCAAACCTTGTGATTGCAATGTTGTAATATTATGGTTGAGTTTTGGTTGGTTACTCGATTGTTTCTGAGCATGATCTTTCAGTCTACGGCCATGCCCCAGGAAAAGAGAGTCACTTGCAGCACTTTACCACTTGTGAGTCTCCTCTACTTCACATGTGGACTGGAGACTTGACCTTGTATCCTTGCAAATGACAATATGTGCACTTTACCGAGCATACCAGCATCAAGCCATGTTTTCAAAAAATAAATAATAAGTAATATGTCAGAAAAAGTAATAATGTTTAAGACAAGATTTCACACTGAGCAGGGAAACAGTGTCAGGATAGAGGTGGGGGGATGGCTTGGGAGGAGATGTGGAGAAGGCCTTCTGGGAGTTCCAGGAGGGCTGGAATGTGATGATGTCATCGAGCCTTCTATCCCAACTGTCATCCTGAGCTTCGACTGGGGACAGGTGAGAGAGGTGGTACCTGAGCAGAGGATTGATCGTGTCAGACAATGGGAAACATTTGTTGCTCTAAAGGTATGTTCATCAGATTCTCTGAACACTGTTGCTACTAAGGTGCCAGTTAGCTTTTCTTCAAAGTACTTTCCAGCCACTGTTAACTCAGCTGCTCCGGGTGATCACACAGTTCACACATGGGACTTGAGGTTGTGTTTTTTCCACTGTACTTTGGTTCCATCTCTCAAGCTCATTTCCTTAACAGTTTCCTACTTTAAGAAAAAAATTATAACTCATGTGGCCCACTCCCTCATATCACATCAGGACTGTTAATTAAGTAGAAGTGTGGTGACATTTTACCTTTGTGTATTTTTAGCCTGGCTAATTCATACTTGATTCAGTTACTAATGTCATAAACTGATACTGAATCAAGAATGGTTAGAAAGGTTTTAGAAAGGTTCATGGGAGGCCCTCCAAACAAGGTGGATACCTATCACTGCAGTCAAAATATCTTTGTTATACTCTTTCTGCTCTGGGTGTGTGTAAGATAATATGGTGGTTTCTGTAAGAGATGACTATCAGTATCAGATGGGTCTGTAGTTGGATTCAGTCTGTAATAAAAGGCTACAGTCATGGTCAACTGCTATAAAGTGTAGCACAGTTTTCAGTATTTACTCATCGAAGTTTGACTTAGATGGTGTTGTAGGTTGGTTTTTCCAAGAAAGCCACAGACTATGCCCAACCTCTTTCCAACCAAGAGGAGAGGATGGATCCTTCTCCACCAGCACCTGAGTTCACACTGTTAACCAATCAAGGACCTCCACTTAACTTGTGTCAAGTCAGGGAAAGCTCACTAAGGGGTTCTTGAGCAGTGTCCCCAGCAACTGACAGGTTCAGAACTGCCAGTTCCCTCATAGTTCTTCTGTGTCCTCCTAGGTGCGTGCAGGGTCCTGCCACAGCAGTCATCACCAGTTCTGGTAAGTTCAGCTTTCTTTCAAAGTAGTGTTATTTTTCTTTCATCTATGTATTTTTTTAAAAATTAGTTATATAATGATTTAGAAGGTTGAAAGATAATAGGATACAAGAGTGTAATGTCACACTGCACCTATCACCAAAGTTTTGGGTTCTCCCCACCCAGATAACCTGCATAATTCTTTTTTGTGAGTATTTGAAATTTATTTTTACAGAAAACCAATAAAGATTTTTCTTTTTATAATTTTTATTTATAAAAAGTAAACACTGACAAAATACGTAGGATAAGAGAGGCAGTTTGAACACTCCCTCTTTATAAGTTCTTGTTTTTCTTTTTTTTTTTTTTTTTTCATGTGTATACTGCCTTTTCACCGATTGTGGTTAAGTTCAGATTTATTTCAGAGATAAATGGTGTTTTTTTTTCTTTCATCTATGTATTTTTTATTTATTTTCTCTTTTGTTGTCCTTGTTGTTTTTCATTGTTGATGTAGTTATTATTGTTATTGATGTTGTCATTGTTAGATAGGACAGAGAGAAATGGAGAGAGGAGAGGAAGAAAGAGAGGGGCAGAGAAAGATAGACACCTGCAGACCTGCTTCACCGCTTGTGAAGGGACTCCCCTGCAGGTAGGGAGCCGGGGGCTCGAACCAGGATCCTTATGCCGACCTTATGCTTTGAGCCACCTGCGCTTAACCCACTGAGATACAGTCCGACTCCCTCATCTATGTATTTTTTTTAAATAGTTATTTAATGATTTAGAAGGTTATAAGATTATAGGATATAAAATTGTACTGTCACATGGCACCCATCACCAAAGTTTTATATTCTCCCCATCCATTACCTGCATAATTCTTGTTTTTGAATATTTGAAATTTATTTTAACAGAAAACAATAAATGTTATTTTTTAATAATTATTTATAAAAAGGAATCACTGACAAACGGCATAGGATAAAAGACTTTGAACACTCCCTCTTTATAAGTTCAAGATTTTCTTTTTTTTTAAATGTGTGTACTAAATATTCACCTATTGTGGTAAGTTCAACTTTATTTCAGAGAGAAATTGTGTTTTTTCTTTCATTTATGTAATTTTTTAAAAAATAGTTATTTAATGATTTAGCAAGTAATAAGATTATAGGATACAGGAGTGTAATGCCACACTGCACTCATGACCAAAGATTGGTGTTCTCCCCACCCAGAGAACCTGCACAATTCTTTTTTTTTGATATTTTAAATTTTATTTTAACAGAAAAGCAATAAAGATTTTTTGTTTTTGTAATTTTTATTTTATTTAACTGACAAAAATCACAGCGTAAGAGAGGGAGTTTGAACCATCTCTCTTTATAAGTTCATGTTTTCCTTATCTTTCTTACTTTTTTTTATGTGAATACTGCCTTTTTACTCACTGTAGTAAGTTCAACTTTATTTCAGAGAGATATGGTATTTGTTTCATTCACCTGTATATTTTCTAAAATATTAGTTGTTTAATGATTTAGTTAAAATATAGTTATCTAATAATTTACATGAATACTGCATATTCATCCATTGTGGTAAGTTCAGCTTTATTTCAGAGAGAAATGGTGTTTTTTTTTTCATTTGCATATGTATTTGTTTTAAAAAATAGTTATTTAGTGATTTAGAAAGTTATAAGATTATAGAATATAGGAGTATAATGTCACACTGCACCCATCACCAAAGTTTTGTGTCCTCCCCACTCATATAACCTGCATGATTCTTTTTTTTGAATATTTGAAATTTTATTTTAACAGGAAAGCAATATTTTTTTTCTTTTTATAATTTTTATTTATAAAAAGGAAAGAGTGACAGAAATCATAAGGTAAAAGAGGCAGTTTTAACACGCCTTTTATAAGTTTATGTTTTTCTTTTCTTTTTCTGTTTTCATATTTGTACTGCATATTCACACATTGTGGTGTACAACTTTATTTCAGAGACATATGGTCTTTTTTCATTCATATATGTATTTTCTAAAAAATAGTTACTTAATGATTTTATTAAAAATAGTTATTTCATGATAAGTAAGTATGAGTACTGCATATTCACCTATTGTAGTAAGTTCAGTTTTATTTCAGAGAGAAATGATGTTTTTTCTTTTGTCTACATATTTTTAAAGAAAATAGTTATTTAATGATTTAGAATGATATGATTATAGGATATAGGAGTGTAATGTCACACTGCACCCATCACCAAAGTTTTGTGTTCTGCCTACTCAAATAGCCTGCATCATTGTTTTATCAAGATTTTTTCCTTTTGGTATTTTTTATTTACATAAAGGAGACACTGACAAAAGCCATAGGCTAAGAGAGGCAATTTGAACACTCCCTCTTTCTCAGTTCATGGTTTTATTTACTTTTTTTCATATATATACTGCACATTCACCCATTGTGATAAATTTAGCTTTATTTCAGAGAGAAATTTGTGTTTTTTTCTTTCATCTATGTATTTTTTTTTATTTAAGAAAGTATTAATTAACAAAACCATAGGGTAGGAGGGGTACAATTCCACACAATTCCCACCACCCATTCTCCATATCCCACCCCCTCCCCTGATAGCTTTCCCATTCTCTATCCCTCTGGGAGCATGGACCCAGGGTCATTGTGGGTTGCAGAAGGTAACACTTCCTCATCTATGTATTTTTTAAAAGAATTAGTTAATGATTTAGAAGGTTATATGATTATAGTAAATAGGAGTGCAACTGCTCCCAACACCAAAGCTTTGTGTTCTCCCCAACCAGATAACCTGCATAATTCTTTTTTTTGAATATTTGAAATTTTATTTAAACATAAAACCAATAAAGATTTTCCTTTTTATAATTTTTTATTTATAAAAAGAAAATACTGACAAAAACCATAGGATAAGAGAGGCAGTTTGAACACTCCCTCTTTATCAGTTCATGTTTTTCTTTCTTTTTTTATGTGTATACTGCCTATTCACCACTGTGGTAAATTTAGCTTTATATCAGAGAGAAATGTTGTTTTTCTCTTTCATCTCTATATATTTTAAATAATTATTAATGATTTAGAAGATTATAAAGATTATAGAAATTAGTGTAATGCCACACTGCTCCCATCACCAAAGCTTTGTGCTCTCCCAACCCAGATAAACTGCATAAATTTTTTTTATGGATATTTGAAATTTTATTTTAACAGGAAAGCAATAAAAATTTTTCTTTTTATAATTTTTATTTATAAAAAGGAAACACTGACAAAAGCCATAGGATAAGAGACAGTCTGATCACTCCCTCTTTATAAATTCATGTTTTTCTTTTCTTTTTCTTTTTTTTTCTTTCATGTGTATACTGCATATTCACCCATTGTGTTCAGTTCAGCTTTATGTCAGAGAGAATAGTTGTTTTTTTTAAATTTATCTATGTGTTTTCTTTAAAAAAGTAGTTATTTAATGATTTTGTTAAAATAGTTATTTAATGATTAGTATGAATACTGCATATTCACTCATTGCAGAAATTTCAACTTTATTTCAGAGAGAAATGATGTTTTTTCTTTTGTCTATGTATTTTTTTGAAAAATAGTTATTTAATGATTTAGAAGGTTATAAGATTTAGAAGGTTATATAGATAGGATATAAGAGTGTAATTTCACACTGCACCCATCACCAAAGTTTTGTGCTCTGCCCACCCAGATAACCTGCATAATTCTTTTTTTTTGAGTACTTGAAATTTTATTTTAGTAAAAAACAAATACATATTTTTTCTTTTAATAATTTTTATTTATAAAAAGGAAACACTCACAAACACCATAGGTAAAGAGAGGCAGTTTGAACACTCCCTCTTTATCAGTTCATGTTTTTCTTTTCTTTTTTTCATGCATATTCACACATTGTGGTAAATTTAGCTTTAGTTCAGAGAAATGGTGTTTTTTTCTTTCATCTATGTATTTTTTAGATTATAAGATTATAGGAATTAGGTGTAATTAATTTTTATATATAAAAAGGAAACACTGACAAAAGCCATAGGATAAGAGAGGCAGTTTGAACACTCCCTCTTTATCAGTTCATGTTTTTTTTTTTTTTTTCATGTGTATACTGCCTTTTCATCCATTGTGCTAAGGTCCCTTTTATTTCAGAGAGAAATGGTGTTTTTTTCTTTCCTCTTTGTATTTTATTAAATAATTAGTTATTTAATGATTTAGAAGGTTATAAGATTATAGGAAATAGGAGTGTAATGTCACACTGCTCCTATCACCAAAGCTTTGTGTTCTTCCCACCCAGACAACCTGCATAATTCTTTCTTTCTGAGTAATTGAAATTTTATTTTAACAGGAAACCAATAAAGTTTTTTTCTTTTTATAATTTTTATTTATAAAAAGGAAACACTGACAAAAACCATAGGATAAAAGAGACAGTTTGAATACTCCCTCTTTATAAATTCATTTCTTCTTTCTTTTTTTTTTTTTCATGTGTATACTGCATATTCACCCATTGTGGTAAGTTCAGGTTTATTTGAGAAAAACTGTTTTTTTTTCTTTCATCTATGTATTTTTTTAAATTAGTGATTTAATGATTTAGAAGGTTATAAGATTTGAAAGGACATATGTTTCTAGGAATTCTCCCATTTCATCCAGATTCTCTAGCTTGGTGGCATATAGTTCTTCATTGAAGTTTCACATAATTTTCTGAATTTCTGTGATGTTATTTGTGATATCTCCTCTATTGTTTACAATTCTATTTATTTATTTGTGGTCTGTCTTGGGGTTTTCAATCTTGTTAATTTTTTCAAAGAACCAATATTTGGCTTCATTGATCTTTTGTACAATTCTCTTATTTTCGATGTTGTTTATTTCTGCTCTAATTTTAGTTATTTCCGTTCTGCTGGTTGCTTTAGGGTTCTTTTGTTCCTCTCCCGCTTACTGCACCTTAAGGTGTGCAGTAAGGTCATTTATTTGAGCTTTTTCTTATTCTTTAATATGTGATTGTATGGCTATGAGTTTCTCTTTCAATACTGCTTTAGCTGTGCCCCAAAGATTTTCATAGCTTGTGTCTTTATTTTCATTTGTTTCCAGGAACATTTGAATTTCTTGCTTGAGTGCCTCTCTGACCCAGTGGTTCTTAAGCAGCATGTTGTTGAGTTTTCAAAATCTGTGACTTTTAGTAATTTTCAGTTTGTTGTTGAATGTTAGTTTTACTCCACTGTGGTCTGAGAAGATAATTGGGATGATTTCAATGCTCTTGAATTTGTTGATACTATTTTTGTGGCCTGACTTGTGGTCTATCCTTGAGGATGTGCTGTGCAGATTTTAAAAGAAGGTATATTCCTCTTTTGGGGGGTGAAGAACTCTGAAAATGTCCAGAGGTCTAGTCCGTCTATCTCTTCATTGAATTTTCTTGTTTCTTTGTTGATTCTTTGCTTTGTTGATCTAAGTGTCAGAGTGGCGTTTTAAAGTATCCCACTATTATTGTATTGATGTATGTTTGTAGTTCTTTCAGTAATGTTTGATATACTTAGATGGTTCCTCATTGGGTAGATAGATATTAATAATTGTTAAATCTTCTTGGTTGACTGATCCTCTAATAATTATGTAATGTCCTTGCCTATCTTTTATTACTTTATTTAATTTAAAGTCTATGGTGTCAGATATGAGTATAGCTGTTCCTGCCTTTTTTTATGGTCCATTATCCTGCATGATAGTTTTCCATCCTTTCAATTTGTCTGTTTGTCTTGTTGGGTCAGGTGGGATTCTTGCAAGCAGAAATTTTATTTTTAAGAGGAAAGCAAGAAAGATTTTTCTTTCTATAATTTTTATTTATAAGAAGGAAACACTGACAAAAACCATAGGATAAGAGAGGCAGTATGAATGTACTCTCTTTATAAATTCATGTTTTTTTTTTTAAAGAAAGGATTAATTAACAAAACCACAGGGTAGGAGGGGTACAACTCCACACAATTCCCACCACCCAATCTCTATATCCCACCCCCTCCCCTGATAGCGTTCCCATTCTCTATCCTTCTGGGAGCATGAACCCAGGGTCATTGTGGGTTGCAGAAGGTAGAAGGTCTGGCTTCTGTAATTGCTTCCCCGCTGAACATGGGCGTTGACTGGTCGGTCCATACTCCCAGTCTTCCTCTCTCTTTCCCTAGTAGGGTGTGTCTCTGGGGAAGCGGAGCTCCAGGACAAATTGGTGGGGTCTTCAATCCAGGGAAGCCTTGCCAGCATCCTGATGGCATCTGGAACCTGGTGAATGAAAAGAGAGTTAACATACGAAGCCAAACAAATTGTTGAGCAATCATGGACCCAAAGCTTGGAATAGTGGAGAGGAAGTGTTAGGGAGGTACTCACTGCAAACGCTAGTGTACTTCTGCTTTCAGGTATATATTTTGCAATAGTTTATGGATACGTGTGAACATAAGCTCTCTCTCACAGAAACTGGTGTATATCTAGGTTATGGGACATTGTTAGAAAGTGTATTTGATATGCGGACTCTCTCAAAAGCCTAGACCAAGTAGATTAGAAGCATCCAATAGCACAGCTATATACAAGATACTGGATAATGAACAGCAAACCATAACAAAAGGACTTTTCAAAGTTAACCCAATTACCAAATAATGTGATGATAACATTAACTATCGATTGTCTTTTTGAACACTAAGACAGCAGGAACCTCACATCTCCACTATAGAGCCCCTACTTCCCCCAGTCCTGGAACCCTTGGATAGGGCCCACTTTCCCATATGCCTCTCCCAATCCATACCAAATAATATTGCATCCACCAGTCACAACCTAACCAATGCAACGATTGCCACCTCAACATGCTTCACCTCAGACTGTGTCCAGTGACTTCACGTGTGGAATGACAACCCTTCAGCTTCATTACTCAGGTATATATTTTGCAGTAGTTTATGGATACGTGTGAACATATGCTCTCTCTCACAGAAACTGGTGTATATCTAGCTTTTGGGACTTTGTTAGAAAGTGAACCACCTGAGATGAAATTAGAGTATACTATGAAAGGAAAGGTCTCACCCAAGTAATGAAGCTGAAGGGTTGTCATCCCACACGTGAAGTCTCTGGACACAGTCTGAAAAGATGATGTAGAAAGAAAAAATAAAAGACAAAAAAAAGATAATGCAATTGAAAAACAGTATTAAGCAAATTAAAATAAAATCTACCTCGATCTTCAACATAGATAACCTATATATATATATATATATATCTCCAATTCTTTCACATACCTATTTAATTCAAAAATGTGATTATACTGAACATGCTGTTTGGTTGCATACTTTTTCACTTAGTGGCATGGAAACTATTCATAAAAATTCCTCACGTCAAAAAATTAGTGATTTAATGATTTAGACTGTTATAAGATTATAGAATATAGGAGTGTAATGTCACACTGCACCCATCACCAAAGTTTTGTGTTCTCCCTACCCAGATAACTTATATCATTCTTTCATTTTTTGAGTATTTTAAATTTTATTTTAGCAGGAAACCCATAAAGATTTTTTCTTTTTATAATTTTTATTTATAAAAAGGAAACACTGACAAAAGCCATAGGATAAGAGAGGCAGTATGAACACTCCACCTTTATAAGTTCATGTTTTTATTTCTTTTTTTCATGTGTATACTGCCTTTCTGGGGGATTTTTAAAATTTTTATTATTGGTTTAGTAATGATTAACAAGACTGTATAATAACAGGGGCACAATTCCATACACTTCCCACCACCAGATTTCTGTATCCCATCCCCTCCATTAGAAGCTTCCCTATTTTTTAATAGTTTTTATTTATAAAAAGGAAACACTGACAAAAGCCATAGGAAAGAGGGGTGCAACCCCACACAATTCCCACCACTAGAATTCCCTTCCGCTGGTAGCTTTACTATTCTTTATCCCACTGGTAGCATGGACCAAAGGACATTCTGGGGTGCTGAAAGTGGAAGGTCTGGCTTCTATAATTTAGTTCATGTTTTTCAATGTCATATCTCACAAATAGCTGAGACCATCTGGCAGTTGGCTTGAACCTCCCTGCCTCACAATATCCTGTCCTTCCTTCATAAATTATTTTACTGGGAAGATTATGGTTTACAGGACAGTTGTTGAAATATAAGTACAGTTCATATGACCTTGTAATAGGTGTCTGCACACCACTCCCTAAACTTATAGATTTAATTTCAGAACCAAGTACAAATAGGGAAAATTCACGATGCAGCTTGAACTGGGTGTGGAGTATTACACAAAAGCACAGTTCTCTGGGAAAGGAAGAAATGAGGGGGGTAGAGAGGGTATTAGATACTCAGTGCATGATAATGAAAATTTAGGTGATGGGTTCTTTACCTTTTATTTATTTATTTATTTATTTATTTATTTATTTATTTATTTATTTTTGACATCCCATTATTCCTTTAGGGACTATTCGTCCGTTTATATTATACTATATATGTGAATACAAATGTGTATTATGTCTATATTCTTTTAAGAATATTAATGATTTGATATTGATTTACAAAATTCCAAGATAATAGGTGTTAAATTATACACCTTTCCCACCACAAGAGTTCCATGTCAATGGGCTGTTATTTCTGTCTATTTATATTTATATATTTTTTCCTATTTTTAATATGATCCAGCTTTATCTTTCTATGTCACACCTACTACTTCCAAGTGTCTTTCCTTCTCTCCCTCTCTCTCTCTCTTTCTCTCTCTCTCCAGCACCTAATGGAATTGGAGTTCAGAGACCTTTGGTTATATTTTCTTACCATTTATACCTCTGGGGTTATGTATGGACCAAAAATTTTTATAGGGTACAGAAGGTGAAAGGTCTGGGTTTTTTAACTGAGGCAACCAATTTTAATTATGATGAATAATGGTTACAGGATTATAACATTACAGGATATAGTTTCATATTGCACCCACCACCAAAGTTCTGTGACCCGGTCTCCCCAGGAGAGTCAGATAGTCATCATAGTTCTCAGAGTCTTAGAGACACTTTTGCTTACTTCTGGATTTTATTTGTGAGTTGATATGTATTTGTTCTCTAGATTGCACATGTGAAGCCATCCAGTAATTATCTTTCATCTCTGCTCATATTGCTAAGCATAGTGACATCCAGTTCCATCAATTTTGTCCCAAGGGACACAATATCATATTGTTGATTTTAGGGCGGTATTCCATGAAGTATATATTGTATGAGAACAACAACAGCTACGACTACTGCTGCTGCTACTACTTCTCTTCCTCCTCATCCTCTTTTCTTTTATGCATCTTTACTTTTGTGTCCAGGTTTGTTGTTGGAGCTCAAATCCACTGCTCCTGGAGGCCTTTTTAAAAAATTTTATTGGATACGAAATAGAGAGGGAGAGAGAGGGATAGAGAGGGAGAGAGACACAGAGACACCTGAAGACTTACTTCACTTGCTTGTGAACTGACCCCCCCACCCCCAGCAGGTGGCTAGTCAGGCACTTGAACTGGATCCTTGTGTGAGTCCTTTTTTTTGTACTATGTGCACCACCTCCTGGCCCCCACGTTTGTTCTTTTCCTTTCTTTTTTTTTTTCTTTTTTACTAGATTTTTCCCCTTTTTTACTAGCTCAGCTCTGGCTTATGGTGGTACAGGAGATTGAACCTGTGACTTTGGACCCTCAGGCATGAGAATTATGTTTGCATAACCATTATGCTGTCCACCCTACACCTACCTTACCCCATAACTTCTTTTTAAAAATTTTTATTTATAAAAAGGAAACACTGACAAAACAATAAGATAAGAGAGGTGCAACTCCACACAATTCCCACCATCAGAACTCTGTATCCCATCCCCTCCCCTGATGGCTTTCCTATTCTTTATCCCTCTGGGAGTATGGACCCAGGGTCATTATGGGATGCAGAAGGTGGAAGGTCTGACTTCTGTAATTGCTTCCCCACAGAACATGGGTTTGGGTGTTGATAGGACGATTCTGGGGAAAGAGGTCTCCAGGACACATCAGTAGAGTCGTCTGCCAAAGGAATTCCAATTGGCATCATGATAACATCTGGAACCTGGTTGCTGAAAAAGAGTTAAGCTATAAAGCAGAACAAATTGTTGACCAATCATAAACCTTAAGGCTGTAATAGTACAGATGAAGATTGGGGGCTCTCCATTTTGTAGATAGCTAGTAGACCTGTTTTAGTTACATTCTGAAGGGTTCATGACTACTCATTTGTTTTTTTCTTTTTTCTTTTTTCCCTGAGCTTGACATCTGATATGCACGTGGATCCAAGTTATTGTCTGGAGAGATGATGTCATGACTCATCCCATAAGTTCTTTATCCAGTCATTTGTTGATGGAATTTAGGCTGTTTCCACTTTCGCTGCTGTGAATAATACAATTATGAACATAGGGGAGCATATGTCCCTTCAAGTTAGTGTTTGCATGTCCTTTGGATCATTCAAAAGAGTGGTATTGTTGGGTTAAAATGTTTGGGTTTGCTTAAGGACTAACCATACAGTCTTCCACAGGGGATGCACCAGTTTGCATTCCCACCAACAATGTATCAGAATCCCTCCCCCCTTTTTTCTTCTCTCTCTTTCTTTCTTTTCCTCTTTATTTCTTTATTTTTCTCTTTCTTTTTTTTTTTACCTCTAGGGTTATCACTTACATTATGAATTCACTGCTCCTGGTGGCCATTTTTCCCATTTATTTACTTATTTATTTTATTGATCATATTGCTCTGTCCATTTTTTCCTCCTTTTTCCAATGCCTGTGCTTCTTTTGTGGCAGTTGTTTGTGTTTCCAATTCTATTCTACCACTGATGAACTCATTTAGAGTTGAAGTTTTTTTTTTTTTTTTTTTTTTTTTTTTTTTCTGTAGGACTCTTTTTCATAATTCTTACAGTCAAGATTTGTTTCTGCATGTTTGGGACAGTTTTAATTTTTCCTCTATAATGAAAACTAATTTAGCATGGTAGAGTATTTGTGGCTGGTGATCTTTATCTTTTAGTACAGTGAATGTCATTCCATTCTCTTATTCCTAATGTTTGTGGCGAGAAATATGGGGGTTCTGCCTTTGTATGTCAAATTCTTTTTTCCTCTTGTGGCCTGCATTAGCTTTTCTTAGTCTTTGCTTTTGGTTCATTTTTCAGTGTTGTGTCCTGGTGAGGTCATTTTAAATTAAAAGTCCTGTGTGTTTACTGAGCTTCCTCTTATGTTTATATTTTTAGTATTTCTCAGCTTTGCAAAATTACTGCTCTGACTTCTTTGTACATGATCTCTGCTCCTTTCTTCTTTTCATCTTTAGATATTCTAGTAACTTTGGCTTTTTTTTTCTGATGGAGTCCACTGCTTAATACAGAATTTCTTCATTTTTCATAAGACTTTCCTCTACAAAATGCTTGCACTAAGAGAGTGTGGTGATTTTATCTTTTAACCTGGATATTCTCTTCCTAAAAATTATTCTATTTCCTAGGTATCCTGTGTAATCCCTAAAGCCCTCTAGAACATTCTTCACGTCATGTAACTCTATTCAAAGTTTTCTCTGTAAATTTTGTAGCTCTTTCATGAAATGTTCTCTAAGATTGTGTATTTGTGTTTATATATGATGCTTGGAGTCCACTTATTTATTTTTTAAAATTTTATTACTTTTATTTATTTATTTATTGAATAGAGACAGCCAGTAATTGAGAGGGAAAGCGGTGATAGAGAGGGAGAGAGACAGAGAAACACCTGCAACCCTGTTTCACCATTTGTGAAGCTTTCCCCCTGCAGGTAGGGACCAGGGGCTTGAACTTGGGTCCTTGAGCACTGTATCATGTGCGCTCCACCAGGTGTACCACCACCCAGCCCCAAGTCTTGGATTGCCTTAATAGTGTTTTCTGAGATCAAACTCAGACATTTTTTTCAAATCTTTTTGTCCATGTTTTGCTTAAATGTGGCATTTGCTGTTTACCCAGCAGATAACGCTGTTTCTCTTTTTTTGATTATGTCTTTGTGGGTTGAGCATCTATCATAGTCACTTGTGTGGTTTTAGAAAGTGAGTTTTTATTGCCTTGTTCCATATTTTATCTTGGGCTCTCATAGCCCATTTCCACCATATGAATAGGTACACAGCTTTTTATTCTGGTGAGTAACCTACTGTCCTCTGCAACTTGGACTAGTCCAGTGAGTTCTTCCCTGTGACTCAGAATAGTGCCAGCTTCCAAGTGTCAGTTCCTAGCTCAAAGTGTTTATGCAGGGCCTCCCTCCCCAATTCTGTACAGTATACACACTTTTGTCTCCTTGATTTTCTCCAAACCCCTTGTTAATGCAATGTTGTAATATTTCTTCCTCCTCCTCCTCCTCCTCCTCCTCCTCTTCGTCTTCTTCTTCTCCTTTTATCTGGTTGTTTCAGAGCATGATTTTTCAGTCACAGTTACTCCATGGCCACACCCCAGATGACTCAGCTATTCTCTTTTAGTATTTTGAATATTTGATTTGGGGCTGAATGGTGATGCACCTGTTAGAGTGCATGTATTATCAAGTGCAGTGACATTGTTGCTACCTGAAAAGGGAAGATTCACAAGCAGTGAAGCAGTGCTGCTGGTGTTTCTACTGTTCTTTCCCTATTTCCACTCTCCTATCAACTTATCTTTGACCTATCAATCAAAATAAGAAACATAAAAAACTATCCTACTTAATTCTAGGGTTTGTGATGAGAAATCTAAGAAAGTCAGATAGCCCTGTATGTCACTTTCTTCCTTTCCATAGCAGCCTGTAAAGTTTTTCTTCTTTTTTCTTTTATGTTTTTTTTAAATCTTTATTATTGGGTAGAGATGGAAATTGAGAAGGAAGGGGGGATATATAGATATATAGTGTCACAGAGACACTTGCAGCCCTGCTTCACAACTCGTGAAGCTTCCCCCCATAGGTGGGCACCAGCAGCTTGCACCTGGGATCTTATGCACTGTAGTGTGAGTGCTCAACTAGGTGCATCACTACCTTCCTCCCCATAATGTTTTTCTTTGTCTTAATTTTTTGATAATATTACTATAATATGTCTTAGAGCATTTTGGACTTAGAAACATGATATTTGTACAGGTTCCTGGATATGTATCTATGTTTTGAATGTTGTCTGTGTTTGATCAATTTTTATTGTGATTTCTTTGAATATGATTTCTGTTCCTTTCTCCCGCCCCCTCCTCCTCAAGTAGTCTAGTCACTCTTTCTTTTTTATGTTTTATTTTATTTTTTATTTACTTATTTTTAAAGGAGACATTAACAAAACCATAGGGTAGGAGGGGTACAACACCACACAATTCCCACTGCCAGATCTCTATATCCCATCCCCTCCCCTAATAGCTTTCCTATTCTTTATCCCTCTGGTAGTATGGACCCAAGGTCATTGTGGGTTGCAGAAGGTGGGAGGTCTGGCTCCTATAATTGCTTCCCCACTGAACATGGGCGTTGACTGGTTGATCCATACTCCCAGCCTGCCTCTCTCTTTCCTTATTAGGATGGGTTTTTGGGGAAGCAGAGCTCCAGTACTCATTGGTAGCGTCCTCTGTCCAGGGGATTCTGGTCGGCATCCTGCTGGCATCTGGAACCTGGTGGCTGAAAAGAGAGTGAGCATACAAAGCCAAACAAATTATTGAATAATTATGGAAGTAAAGACTGAAATAGTACAGATGAAGTGTTGAGGGGTACTTACTGCAGACTATTGTGTACTTTTGCTTTTCTCTGTAAATTTTATAGCTCTTTCATGAAATGTTCCCTAAGATTATGTATTTGTGTTTATATGTTATGCTTGGAGTCTATTTATTTATTTTTAAAAATTTGATTACTTTCATTTATTTATTGGACAGAGACAGCCAGAAGTTGAGAGGGAAAGGGGTGATAGAGGAGAGAGATGGAGAGACACCTGCAGCCCTGCTTTATCATTTTTGAAGCTTTCCCCCTGCAGGTGGGTACCAGGGGCATAAACGTGGGTCCTTGAGCACTATATCATGGGTGCTCCACCATCACCTGGACACATATCTTGAACTTTCTTAATACTGTTTTCTGAGATCAAACTCAGACATTTTTTTTCCAAATCTTTTTGTTGATGTTTTGCTTAAATGTGGTATTTGCTGTTTAGCCTGCAGATGACTCTGTTTCTCTTTTTTTTCATTATGTCTTTGTGGGTTGAGCATCTATCATAGTCATTTGTGTTGTTTTAGGCAGTGAGTTTTTATTCCCTTGTTCCAGACTTTATTTTGGGCTCTCATAGCCCATTTCCACCATATATTCGAATAGGTACACAGCTTTTTTATTATTTATTTTATTTATTTATTCCTTTTTGTTGCCCTTGTTGTTTTATTGTTGTAGTTATTATTGTTGTTGTCGTTGTTGGATAGGACAGAGACAAATGGAGAGAGGAGGGGAAGACAGAGAGGAGGAGAGAAAGATAGACACCTGCACACCTGCTACACCGCCTGTGAAGCAACTCCCCTGCAGGTGGGGAGCCGGGGTTCGAACCGGGATCCTTATGCCAGTCCTTGTGCTTTGCGCCACCTGCGCTTAACCTGCTGTGCTACAGCCCGACTCCTGGCCCACAGCTTTTGATTCTGTTGAGTAACCTGCTGTCCTCTGCTAATTAGACTAGTTCTGTGAGTTCTTCCCTGTGATTCAGAATAGTGTCAGCTTCCAAGTGTCAGTTCCTAGCTCAACATATTTATGCGGGGCCACCCCCCCAATTCTGTACAGTATACACACTTTTGTCTCCTTGATTTTCTCCAAACCCCTTGTTAATGCAATGTTGTAATATTCTTTCTTCTTCTTCTTCTTGTCCTTCTCCTTCTCCTCCTCCTCTTCCTCCTCCTCCATCTCTTCCTTCTCCTCCTCCCCCTCCTCCTCCTCTTCTCCCTTCTCCTCCTCCTCCTCCTGCTCCTCCTTCTCCTCCTCCTCCTGCTCCTCCTCCTCCTCCTTCTTCTTGTCCTTTTATCTGGTTGTTTCAGAGCATGATTTTTCAGTCACAGTTACTCCATGGCCACACCCCAGATGTCTCAGCTGCTATTCTCTTTTAATATTTTGAATATTTGATTTGGCGCTTAATGGTGGTGCACCTGTTAGTGTGCATGTATTATCAAGTGCAGTGACATTGTTGCTACCTGAAAAGGGAAGATTTACAAGCAGTGAAGCAATGCTGCAGGTGTTTCTCCTGTTCTTTCCCTATTTCCACTCTCCTATAAACTTATCTTTGTCCTATCAAACAAAATAAGAAACATAAAAAATTATACCACTTAATTCTAGGGTTTGTTATGAGAAATCTAGGGAAGCCAGAAAGCCCAGTCTTTGTATGTAACTTTCTTCCTTTCCATAGCAGCCTGTAAAGTTTTTTTTTTCTTTTATGTTTTTTTTAAATCTTTATCATTGGGTGGAGACAGAATTTGAGAGGAAAGGGGGAGATAGATAGATAGATAGAATCAGAGAGACACTTGCAGCCCTGCTTCACCACTCGTGAAGCTTCCCCCCGTAGGTGGGCACCAGCAGCTTGCACCTGGGATTTTATGCACTGTAGTGTGAGTGCTCAACTAGGTGCATCACTACCTTCCTCCCCATAATGTTTTTCTTTGTCTTCATTATTTGATAATTTTACTATGATATGTCTTAGACCATTTTGGACTTAGAAACATGATATTTGCACAGGTTTCTGGATATGTATCTATGTTTTGAATGTTGTCTGTGTTTGATCAATTTTTATTGTGATTTCTTTGAATATGATTTCTGTTCCTTTCTCCCCCTCCTCCTCCTCAAGTAGTCTAGTCACTCTTTTTCTTTTTTATGTTTTATTTTATTTTTTGTTTGTTTATTTTAAAAGGAGACATTAACAAAACCATAGGGTAGGAGAGGTACAACTCCACACAATTCCCACCACCAGATCTCTATATCCCATCCCCTCTCCTGATAGCTTTCCCATTCTCTATCCCTCTGGGAGTATGGACCCAAGATCATCGTGGGTTGCAGAAGGTGGAAGGTCTAGTCTCTATAATTGCTTCCCCACTTTACATGGGCACTGACTGGTAGATCCATACTCCCAGCCTGCCTCTCTCTTTCCTTATTAGGATGGGTTTTTGGGGAAGCAGAGCTCCAGGACTCATTGGTAGTGTCCTCTGTCTAGGGGAGTTTGGTCGGCATCCTGCTGGCATCTGGAACCTGGTGGCTGAAAAGAGAGTGAGCATACAAAGCCAAACAAATTATTGAATAATTATGGAACTAAAGGCTGGAATAGTGCAGATGAAGTGTTGGGGGGTTACTCACGGCTAACCCTTGTGTACTTTTGCTTTCAGGTATATATTTTAACCTAGTTTATGGATATGTGTGAACATATGCTCTATCTCAGGGGACCTGGTCTATATCTAGGATTTGGGACTTTGTTAGAAAGTGAACCATGTGGAATGGAATTAGAGAATACTATGAAAGGAAAGGTGTCACCTGAGTAATGAAGCTAAAGTGTTGTCATTCCACACCTGAAGTCTCTGGACACAGTCTGAAGTGAAGCCTGCTGAGGTGGCACTCGAGTTGATTAGGTTGTGATCAGCGGATGCAATGTTATTTTATATGACTTGAGAGAAGCATGCAGGAAATCATGCCTCACCCTGAGTTCCAGGACTAGGGGAAATATAGGCTCTATAGTGGAAATGTGAGGTTCCTGCTGTCTTAGGGTTCAAGAAGATGATGGATAGTCGTTGTTATCATCACAATATTTGGTAATTGGGTTAACTTTAATAAGTCCCTCTGTTAGGATTTGCTGTACAAAACCCAACATCTTGTATATAGCTGTGGCACTGGTTGCTTCTCCCTGGTCTAGACTTTTGAGTCAACATATCAATGACTCAGCCTATGTATTAAAAAGACTCAGTCTGTGTTTTAAAAAGTTCAAGACATGCAATCAATTTTCCCCATCTCATATTAATTAAATAGTGATTTATATGACTACAATTTAATGGAAGTGTACACCACCATAGACACCATTCCCACCACCAAAAGACCCTGTCCCCTCCCACTCCCCTGCCGCCCCAGAAGCCGAATGCCCACCCTCCCCCTCCCTCACCACAGGGTTTTTACTTTGGTGCCCTACTTAAATTTAGTCAGATCCTGCTTTTAGTTTCTCTTTCAGATCTTCTCTCTCAACTTTTGTTGATGAGTGGGATCATCCCATACTCATCTTTATCTTTCTGACTTAGCTCACTTAACTCCTTCTAGCTCTGTCCAAGATGGGTCAGAGAAGGTTCCTTTCTTGTTCTTAATAGCTACATTAATAGTATTCCATTGTGTATATATACCACAGCTTTCTCAGCTACTCATCTGTTGTTGGGCACCTAGGTTGCTTCCAGGTTTTAGGCATTATAAATTGTGCTGCTATAAACATAGGTGTACACAGGCATCTTGGCTCTGCCCCCTCCAGTCACTCTTATATTTGTCTTTCTGATGGAGCTTTCTGTTTAAGGTTGAATTGCTTACTATTTCCCAAATCATTCCTTACCAACATCTTAGAATTCACAGACCAAGACTGAGTATTTGAGGGTGTGTGCTCTTATAGCCCTGGTAATCTCTGCTTCTCATGATTTATTCTATTTCCTAGATCAAATACTTGAACCATAACTGCACTCAAATTGTCCTTAACTCACTGTAACCCTAGGGTTTTTTTCTTTCTTGCTTTCTAGTCTTTTTCATGAACCCTATTTGTTGTTACTCTTTTGTACTCTGTAACTCTTTAATATAATCTCTAAATTCCTGGATATTTTTCTGCATATGTTTAGATTCTTCAAGCACTCTCATAATATGTTTTCTTAATCCTATCCTTGATATGTTCTCCAGATGTGTGTATATCTACTTGTCTGTAAGCACTGCCATTGTGATAGCTTGGTTCCATCTCAATTTTCACTGTCAGTCCAGTTTCTTTTGTTGAGCCACCAGTTAGGTTTGTGGCTGCAGTGTTGGATTTCCCTGTTTATATTTCAGAATGTTAGCAGAGTGAATCTCTCTCTCACCCTTTTTCTGCCTACTGGTCACTTGTGCCTGCACCCACCTATGGCTAAGTGAGTTTCTTTAGAAGCCCCAGCTGTGTTTTGATGAGATATCAGGTGATTTTTTTCATTGTCTTTTCTAATGTTGTTTTTTTTTTTTTTTTGGGGGGGGGGGCGGCGGCTTAGCCATACAGTTGTTGCTACTCTATGGTCATGCCTTTGGAATTTCCCTTGGTGCTTTCTCTTTTAATTATGGGCAAATTTGAAAAACTGTTCCCTTAGTTAGTACATATGAGGTGTTGTTGAACTCGGAGAGATAAGGAGAATCTCTACAATTGATACTTGACTCAAAATTGGCAATATCAGTGTATTAACTATATTGAGGGGTATTTATAGTGACAGATTCTCCTCTTGAATTAAGAATATTTAATAACAGATACTACTGGATTGAGGTATGCATTCTCAGGAAACACTTGACATTTTTGACACAAGTTCTCCATGCATGCAAGGATTTTGATTTCAGTCCTCAGGATTTCAGAGATACTCCAAGAGAACAAACTTCCAACATATCTGATTCTCATGGTCTTTTCTGTATTCTTTACAGGACTTCCCAGTGGAACATGTCAGTGGTAAGTACTCTGAATCCTTCAGCAGCTGAGGACACAATATAGACAAGTCTTGGGGGGCTTGCCTGTGAGTTTTAGTTTCTCCAAAGCCCTGACTCCATGGTGGGAATGGCTCAGGGTCTATACTGATGGAAAAGCTCACTTCCAGAGAGCTAAAGTGGCCCCATTTTCTCAGACTATGGAGTAGTTATGGTCATAGGTGCAGTGGGTCTGTGTGTTACATTATGTTATCATAGCACTAAAAGGTTTTATTACTTCACAGAATACTTTGATGTCTTTAAATACAAACCACAGCTATCATGAAATAATTCACATGAGAAATGCAAAATGGAACAGAGTGAGCCAAAGACACACTATAGAAAATTAGACTTTGGGAGTCGGGCTGTAGCGCAGCGGGTTAAGCGCAGGTGGCACAAAGCACAATGACCGGCATAAGGATCCCGGTTCGAACCCCGGCTCCCCACCTGCAGGGGAGTCGCTTCACAGGCGGTGAAGCAGGTCTGCAGGTGTCTATCTTTCTCTCCCCCTCTCTGTCTTCCCCTCCTCTCTCCGTTTCTCTCTGTCCTATCCAACATCGATGACAACAACAATAATAACTACAACAATAAAACAACAAGGGCAACAAAAGGGAATAAATAAATAAAATAAAATACTAAAAAAAGAAAATTAGACTTTATACATGACAATTACATGTCCCTCTTTTACTGTGCAGCTGAGCTGGACAATCCACTTCTGTGTGCACTACAACAAAATCTGTGCAATTTATTTATTTAATTTTATTAAATAGTGGAGGTGTGTCTGTGGTTTCTGCAATGTAATCGAAAGTGTGTATTAACTGCCCACCATAAATGTCTCATTTTCCCAAATTTCAGTGGCAATGGTATACATTTTTAAGGGAAGATAGGATACAACAGATATGAGATATAGAATTTCTGACTTTTTTTTTAGAGTGTGATTTTTAAATTTTTTTTACCTTTTTATTTTTTTTTTCTTTTGCCTCCCAAGGTTGTTGCTGGGACTTGGTGCCTAAACTATAAATCCACTGCCCCTGGAGGCTATTTTTTTTCTTTTGTTACCCTGGTTGTTTATCTTTGCTGTTGTTGCAGTTGTTGGATAGGACAGAGATAAATGGAGAGGGGAGGGGAAGACAGGGTGAGAGAAAGACAGACACCTGCAGACCTACTTCACCGCCTATGAAGTGACCCCCTGCAGGTGGGCAGCCAGGGGCTGGAACCAGGATCCTTATGCATTGTGCCATGTGTACGTAACCTTCTGTGCTACTGCCTGGTCCCCAGTATTCTTTCATCTTCAGTGTCCCATTTTTTGCCCATGTACCCAACTTGTTATTAATTATTCACTTTTTTGTTTTCCATTAAAATTTACATAGGTTTGACTCCTGAGTTATATCTCATGACACAACCATAATGTTATACTGATCCATTCATATGTTAACTCTGAGTCAAACTCTCAGGTAAAATGATAGCCTCAAATTAAAGTGTTAAAAAAAACAAAAACAGTTCAGTTAGCAGATCAGTTTTATTAGTAGAACAACACCCTTATTTGTGTGATTTTGAAAAGTAAAGCAAGCTTTTCTTTCTAGTTTTAATTTTATTATAATTCTATGGCAAATGTTCTTTCTCTGAACTGATTGTTCACAACAAATAGTTCTGTTTTCTGAACTGATTACCTACCTCAATATGTAGTTGAAGTTCATGTCTAAAGTCATCTTCTCTCAACTTGTTCAAGTAATTTAAGATCCAAGTCAGTAAAGGCTGGAATGGCTTGTGTCTTATGGACTCTAGTCTGTTACATGCAGCATGGGATACATTGCACAGATTTTGTTGTAGTACACACAGCAGTGGATTGTCCAGCTCAGTTGCATAGTAAAATAAGGACATGGGATTGTCATGTAAAAAAAGTCTAATTTTCTGTAGTGTGTTCTTGGCTCACTATGTTCTATTTTGCATTGCTCATTTGAATTATTTCATGATAGCTGTGGTTTGTTTTTAAAGACATCAATGTCTTCTGTGAACTAATAAAACCTCTTTATCCTGTGATAACATAATGGAAGTTTTTATTAAAAGTCAGGTAACTCCTTAGGGGATCTACTTAGGGGTCTGGGACATTTTTCCTTAGAATAAGCATATGATTTCCCCATAAATCTGTGGGATTCAGAGTGTGTTTGTTGTGGTTGTGACAGCAAGAGTAAACAGTCTGCCATGCTATTGACTGGGAGCTGAATTCTGAGTTTCCTAGGGAGAGTAGCCCTTACTGAGGAATCAGAAGGAGGAAGGATGTGAGACACCTGGGAGGGTAAAGGTTCTGGGAGGATGGTCACTGTAGGACCTCAGCCTCTCCCTCAAGAGGAACACTAAGCCTTCATAAGACACTGAGTCTTTCTAAAGCCCACTCAGTCTGGTGGCCATTGATGCACAATGTGATCAGATTTTGACTGTGAATAAAGGATACTAGCCACTGACTCTTTGGTAATAAATTTCCCTGAACATCTGTTGCAGTCCACAGAGTCATCAATGATGGAACAGAGGTGGTAGCTCTGAACATACAAGCAGCCCCAAGAGATGAGTAGAAATGACCTTACTGTTTTGACTCTAGGGCCATTGTTGTAATATGTTCATTATTAACACTATTTTAGACACAAATGCTGAGTCATTGCTAGGATTCATGAACTGATCCATTAAATTATGGAACTCAAAGAGATAAATGTCTGAAGTAGAGAAGCCAAAATTTGACCTCAGTTATGTGACATGCTCAGCTGTACTTAGCACACTGACAAGGCTGCCTCTGTCCTTGGAGTCAGTAGGAGCCTCCTAAGCTGCACCATACTGTGTGTGTAATTCTGGAAATGCCTGCATCTATAGTGAGCCCCTTAGAGGGACCTACTATCTAGCATTACTTCCCGTTGCCTGCCTGTTCACACAATCTGAAGGAACCATCAACATATATTTTCATACCGTGTGCACTGAAACAGGTGTGCTGCCACCTGACCCCCATATTATTATTATGACAACTCACAGAAGACCCAGGCATTCTGAATAGCTCATACTTGTGACTTCAGTGAGGTAACATTTAGAAATAGCTGTTAACATAATTTCCAGTTCTAGAGTCTTCCTCAGCATTGGCATCAAAACAGGAATCCATAGGTATTTAGTGAGATTTTGTCACTATTGCCAAAAGCAGTGGAAGCACTCAAATCCTGAAGGACACACCCTAGAAGGACTATTTAGTTACTAAATAGGAATCAGCATCTTTGATGCTCTTGAAAGAGCTTTGACAGTTTGACAAGTTCTGTCTTGTATGTGTTCAAGTTACAGAGAGCAGAAGGAGCTTACAGCCCACTGTGCTGAGCTATCCCTTCATTGGATGAACTCTGTTGGCATGGGGGGGCATCCAAGCCAGTGACTACAAAGACATGCAAAGCAAAGGATGGTCAATATGATTTCTTTAGTGATGATTATGTTTATAGTTTCAGATGAGATTAGGCCTGTTCTGGGTGGTATGACCATATGTCATTTACAATTTTAGTACATTACCATCTCCCTGATGAAGTGCTTGTATAAAAACTGAGGAATAATTAAGCAGCAATGGGGGCTGGGTGGTGGCACGCCTGTTGTGCACACATGTTTCAATGCACAAGGACCCAGGTTCAAGCCCTGGTCCTCACCTGCAGGAGGAAAGCTTTACAAGTGGTGAAGCAGTGTTGCAGGTGTCTCTCTTTATTTCTCTCTCTCTATCACCAATCCATGTTGATTTCTGGCTGTCTCTGTCCAATAAGAAAAAATATAATTAAAAGATGAAATAAGCAGTAATGCATTAGAATGTAATACCTGGATTATAATGTAATCCCATCCATGAGATTGGCGCAGTGGTAAAATCCTGTAAGACTTGTGAGGAATGAACTGACAGTATGTGTGGGTCTCCTGAGGCGGAATAGGTGAAGATGTTAGTATTGGGTGTGAAGCTTCTCTGTCATTTAAACAGTGGCATGTAGTTCCTTGTCATGAGTGGAAGGTACTTGGTAGTTTTCAGATGTTTTTCACTGCAAAGCCTGGGCTGAGTGTCTCCTGTCTTTTCTCTCCTCTTTTTGCCCCATGAAGAAGGAGAACAGGCTGCCAGCACTCCAGTGCTTGTCTTCGGATCCAATGACCTGTATACTCCAAATTTAGGTAAGTCCCTCTGCAATACTTAGGTTATACAATACTGTGTCACTTGTGTTTATTATGAAAATGTTTTACCAGACCCTTTGTGTCTGGTTAATTTCACATCCCTCAAAATAACTGCCTGCAAACATTGTCCATCAGTATAGTTCCCTTCCTCTACCCTTTGCACAGGCCCCAACCCATCTGTCTACACCCCTACACACCCCACCCCTATCTGTCTCCCTTTTGTGTATTCTCCTTCAAGTGTGCTGAAATTGGCCTCAAGTTTATTAATGTTTCACCCTCATTTTTCTTTTCTTTCTTTCTGGAAATCCACTTATGAGATCATCTCACTTTGCCATCTTCTGGCTTATTGCACTGATCCTTGCTAGATTCTCTCATGTGTGGCATCAGACAAGATGTCCTAACAGCTCACATCTGAGTTGTATTCTGTATGTGTGTGCCTTTAAAGATAATACTGTAGAGCTCCCTGAAGAACTAGGTTCTTGGGTTGATGAGATCCAAGAGATACCAGTTAGGAAAACTCCCTGAATATGGATGACAGGGGTGTGGGGCATTGAGTTAGACCTTCTGTTTTTGAGAGTGTGAATGGGAGCTGTGACACCAGAAAGACAAAGAAAAGTATTTCAGTTTCCTTTTGTTCTCTCCTATTTTAGTGCCATGTAAGGAAGAATTCTGCCTTTAATTTCATTGCAAAGAGCTAGAATGGTCTGCTCTGCTTTGGGAATTCAATGTGATCACACATGGAGACCAGAAATATTTCTTGGCTACTTTAAATCATGGGGTCCTTGGATTTATTTAGATAGAAATCTCTAGGAGTGAAACAGGAAACTATTAGGGTGGGTTCAAATTGACCTGTAGTGAAAACATAGGAAACACAACTCTCACATGCATTTGGACCAGAAACACAGTTTTCTCATGTGCCAGGTGTGAGAGTTAGACACAACAATCTGAGCTCTGCTGATCATGGGCAGATGTCAGGTGCAGTTTGTGGGAACTAATCAATGCAGTGTTCATGGCACAGCTGGTTTAGAATGCCCTAAATTCCTTTGGCTGATAAGCCCTCTCATGGTCATTTGGGTTGGTCATGTGAAAGCAGGAGGGAGAGGGTGAAGAGTGATAATGCAGAGGAAGATGACAGGGGACCATACTTCTCTTCCTGGGAGTCTTTGTTTAGCAGACTCTGTATGGTGTTTAGGATCAGGAGTTGAGACATGGACAGAAAGTGCTGCACCTGCATTTATGTTTTCCTCTTTGTTCCATTACTTAACTAAGGCATAAGTTCTTTCCTAGAAGTGTTGGAGCCAGAACATTTGATACAGATAGTAATCAGGGATCTTAAATGAGGTTCTAATGCTTGGCCTCAGTTTCTCTGGGGTGTCTCAGAATGAGATGTCTTCCACTCCCCAAGGAAACAAAAATATTCCTGTCCTAGATTCCCAATTAGTACAGGAAAATGGACAAGACACTTCAAAATTCCAAATAACATTTCCATGAATGAGGATGGATTGGCTCCGTTCCTCACCTGTGCCCCTTGATGACTGATGTGGAAATCATATGTAGCTCACAGATATTCTCCATGGTGATGAAGCATCAGGCCTGTGCCAAGATGCAAAGTCCATGTCCTTAGTCCCCTGTCCACTAGTCACCCAAGTCCCCTTTCTGCTTTAACCACTAATAAGAGTCAAGCTTATTCCTCCAGATCTCCTAGTACCCAAAAATTTTATAGCATTGAAGAGTCACTGGTATCATTTCCTGCAGATCTAGCATTTACAGAGTTGTTTTTTTTCCTTCTCATACTGAAACTAATTGCTCTAAATGGTTTCACATGACAGGCAGAGGACTTAGGCAGAGATCCCAGGCTCAGCCAAGTGCACTTCTGCTTTTCTAGGTGTTTTGTTCAAATAGAGTATTTGTGTACAATTGTTTTGTGGTTTTACCGTTTTTGGTTAGGGGATTTAATAGATCTATATTCCCACTTTGTTATTCGTAGCATATATATTTCATAGCATCTTCAGGATTGATTTATTATAATAGCTTTATATTTAAAATATTTTATTTATTTTATTTTAATGAGAGACAGATAAAGAGAGAGGAGATACAGAGTGAAATACCAGAGCACTGCTCAATCTGACTCATAGTGGTACTGGAGATTGATTGAGACCTTGGAGCCTCAGATTTGAAAGTCTTATGTGAGAAGGTTTTATGCCTCCATATAGTCTGAATGACAGTGCAGAAGGATACAGTGGTCTTGGTTGAAAGCCTTTCTCATTGAGTGCTCAATATATACCTTGCCATTCTCTTCTGGCCTTGACATTATCTTCTTGCCTTTAGAGTTTGTGTGGAGAAATCAGATAATCTTGTGGGTTTTCCTCTGTAAGTGACTCTGTGTTTTTCTCTTTCAGCCTTCAGGATCCTTTCTTTACCCTATTCCTTTTCATTCTAAATATGGTATGTCTTGGTGTCTTTAGTTCTGGGTCAGTTCTGTTTGGGACTCTCTTGGAATCTTGGACCCTTATGACTTTTATGTCGTTTATAGAGTATGGAAGTGCTCAACAACTATCCTCTAGAATGCTATTTTCCCCTTCCTCTCTTTCTTCCTCTTGCAAGCCAGTTATATGTACATCACTTGTTTTCAAGTCACCCCATGTTTCTGTTGTTTTCTGTATCTCTTAATCTCTTTTAGTTTTGTTTTTTTTTCTTTTTAGTTTCCTCTAATTGATCCTTAGTCTTGCTAATTCTGATTTCTGCTTCAATTATTCTGCTCTCTTTCTCCTCTGGTGTTTTCTGTAGCTCAATATTTTGTTACCCAGTTCAGATATGTATATGTTTGTTCAGCTAGTTGTGCTCTTACCTCAGCTACTTCAGTTTTCATTTCTAATTACCTCCATGTAGTGTTTTCTTTGAGAGTCTCATTTGTTGTTTCCCTATTTCTGATATTACTTTCAGAAGCTTTCCTCAATCCTGTAATTATTGCATCTATTAGTGTTTGGATGTTTTCCTCATTCATATTTGCTTCTAGCTTTTTTGGATTTTTTTTCCGGGCTTTTTTCCTAGTTCATTTCTCCAATGTTTCTTTTTGATTTGACCATTATCTTTGGTGTGTTATGAATTTTACACAAAATAGCTCCAGTCATGCATGCAGTTGGTTAGTGTTCAGTACTTATAAGAAATTTACATAAATTTCCTGGGTGTTGATATTTATATATGGTGTGAGGTGGTTTCTGGTCGGTTGGTTCCTGGATCCTTGAAGCTGGTCGCCTCTGGCCCCTGATGTGCTTCAGTACTGGGTGGAGCTGTTAGTCTAATGTTGATACAGCTGCTTTTGCAATATGGAAGGTAAGGTATGTTCAAACTGAAGAGAAAAGTGGATTGGAATAGCAAGATGGCACCTCCTTATGTTGAGAATAGCTTTTACAGGCTTGAAGGGTCCCCCATCACTACTTTTCAATCCACTGATCACAATTCCCTGGATTGACTTGTGTCTAAGTAATGTACTTAAGAGTTCACAGTTGCAAATATTAGCAGTTGTTTTCCTTTTACCTCAATCCATGAGGTGAAGCACAATGAATTTTAAACCATTGTGATGTTGATGGAATTTTGTATGTTATCCCTGTGGGCTATGGGATCCTGAGGGCTTTTTAACTGTAAGTAGATTTTTCAGCTTAATCACTCACTGGAGACCAAAAGATAAAACAGGGTGAAAGATAAGATAGCACAATGGTTATGCAAGAGACTCATGCCTGAGGGTCCAAAATCCCAGACCCAATTCCCCTGTCCACTGCCAGCCAGACCCAAGTAGCACTCTGTGGCCCAGTGAGTTTCTGAATAAATTCTGGTTATATTTGTTGAGATTTGAGGTGATTCTTCACCATTTTTCCTAGCTGATCAGGAAAACATTGCAAAATGGCTCCTACTTTCTAGCCACACTTCTTGACCACTGGGAGGGTAGATTTCATCTTGAATCACCTGGCCATTCTGTGACCTTGATACCAATATCGGGTTTCCCTGCTGCTGTTCCATCCTCTAAGGGGAAAAAGCAATGGGGACTCACAGTTGTAAATTAGCAAATTTTAGATGATTTTCTCCTCCCTTCAAAAGTGTTTCTATTGGTAAAACTCACACCAGAAGTGATAGGTCAGCTGGCAAACTCTGACTGGTACTAGCCACTCCTGAATATGCCTAGGAATCTCTCTCTCAACCCCTCTCTGTCAATAAGCCACACATTTTTGCACTCACCTGTGGCTTGGTGGGTATTTGAAGAGATCCTTGTCTTGTGGAGTTCTCAAGTGATCCTTATTGCTTTTCAAGCATGAAAGTCATGAGGCCTTCTCCCCAGCCCTGATTTTTTTTTTTAATAAGGGAAACACCTGTGGACTTTGGACAACTTCTCCACTCCCACTCCTCCTCTGAGAACTGCTGTTCTTTACTACATCTGTGTGTATTTCATAACTTTAGATTCTCCATAAAATTGGCTGTGGTATTTCCTTCAGAACCTCACTTCTATTCCTGAGCATGGTGTTCATTCATGTTTCACAAATGAAAGGTTACTAATCTTTGTAAAGACTTTTTTTTTGTAAAATGCAGTATGTCTTTGTCAGATCCCTGCTGTGGGACTTTGGTATGTTTCATGGCTTCACAATTGTGAATATTGTTGGGATGAGTTGTGGAAGGCATAGATCTCTTTTTAGGTACAAATGACATTCCTTAGAAGTGGATAGTTTAGTCAGTAGCAGTTTGCTTGATAATTTGGGGAATGTCCAAATGTTTTTCAATCTATAACAGGCTACCTGTCTTATTTGGTTGTTCACTTCAGTCAGATATAAAGGGCATTATGAATGTGCTGGGACAATGTGATCAGGTTTTGTGTTCAAAGAGATGCTTACTATTTTCTGTGTTCTAAGGGATGCCAATAGCTTTCTCTATTTTCATTTTTCCATGAATGTTTATTGAAGAGGAATCCAGCCCTGTGTTCACATATCCTCAGAAGTGGGCCATTCCAGTCAGGGACTGTCTGAAACCTCTGTCAGAGAAGAACAGTTTGATAAACGGTGTGTAGAAATGTTTTCATTGAATTGTTCAATGGCCATTTTTGTAGTATGTTCATTGTTACATAGTTCACACAATGTTAGACAATTTTCTGGAGTCATGGAAAGTCAGGAACTCAAACATATAATGTATAAAGTACAGAAGCCAAAATGTAAATCAGACATGTGGCCTCAGGCTGATTCTCTGAAATGCTCAGCTGTACTTAACACACTTAAAAGGCTCTCCCTGACCATGGGGACCCGCCCAGCTTGTTCCACAGTCTGTATGTAATTCTGACAATACCTGAGTCCACAATGAGCCCCCTCCCCCACTATCCTTCATTGCAAATGGACTTCCTGTTCATAGCCCCCATGGGAGCCCTCATCATATTAGTAGTGTGACAGATCACAGAAGATTCTGGGATTCTTGTCACCTCAAAGATATGACAATTATGAAGTTCCAATTAGAAATATCTTCACTTGTAATGCTAAGTTATATCTCAGTTCCTAACACCAGGTCATTAAGTGAATAAAGAGATATTTAGTGAGTTTTTTTCCCTTATAGCTGTGAGCAATAGAAAGGCTCAAATCCTGAGAGACATAGTTAGCAGAAATAGGAGCTCACAGCAACATTTTGTTATGAAGATGCCATCAGCATCATTGTCTCAGTGCTGTTGTGGAGCTGTAGGAGACAGAGCTCTGCTTTACACATAAGAAGATAGAGTAGCTGCTCATCCACTTCTAAACTATCCTGAAGCTCTTCTTATTTCACTGGATGCACTTTGCTGGGATAGAGGGACTTTTACACAGTGACTGACTGCACTGACATGCAGAGCAAAGAATGTGCCAGAATAATAGTGTATCTACAATAATGACTTTCTACTTTAGTGTACTACAACCTCCCACAATGAATTGTTTCTCTAAAAACTGGAAAGTGATTGAGAAATACAGTTCTAGAATGTCTTTATGTAACTGGATCCTGCCCATGAATTTAGCTCTATGTTAAATCTGATAGAAATTGTGATAAAGGTATTGCCAGTATATGGTTGCACTGGGACAGAAAGACTTGAACATGACAAGCTGATGTAGCACTTAAGGCTTCTGGGAGATATGGCTAAGGACTAACAGTCAATAGTAAAGACTCCTTCCCCCCCCCACAAAAAAAAAAAAACAACAACACTGAGCTGGACCTCCAAAAAGCCACTGAGCTGATGCATCTCTCTTATTTGTAATGATGGCATGTAACTGAATCTCCTTTGTGGATGATTCTCTGCTATGGTTTCAGATTAAGTTTTCCTGTAATTCAGTGTCTCAGTTTTTTATTTATTTATTTATTTTCCCATGCCTGCCTCCCCTAAGATGCTAGCATTCAGTTGCTTGAATTTGCAATCATAATTATACCTCATCATTTTGAGTGTGTCTGGCTCTGCAATAACTTTCTCATTCATTCGTGTCTTTAAAGATTGCATTTTGGAGTCACTTGAGGATTTGCCCACAAGTGAAGAATTTCCAGGTAGGAACAGCCACTGAGGTTAGTCCTATTGGAAGGAGATACAGAATTTCTACTGCCATTTCTGAGGCCAGGAGTGAGTAATGAGTCAGATAGAGAAAGGAAATAACAGTGAGAATCAATGTGGGTATATATATTTTTTCATATTGCCTGATATCATAGGATGAAGAATTACGTCCTAGGTGTCAGTGCACAGTTTATATAATAACCATCTTTTCTTGCTTTGGTAGGTAACTAAATATCCTAAGAGTCCTATCTTTGCCTGAGCATTTCAATCTGTTGGTTATCTTGGTTATATTTGGTGAGAAATCCCTGAAATGAGGCACATGCTCATTAGTTTGGGTTTCCTCCTCACCTGTCATAGAAAGAATCTGAAGACACCATCTCTTTTTAAAATTTTTGGGGTTAATTATTTAGAGTAAACAATAAATACAGTTGTTGATATAAGTGTAAAGTTTCTTAGTTTTCTGCAAAATGCTGTAACCCAATAGCTGAGTCCTCTTCCACCATCACATACCAGGACCTATCCCCCTCTTCTAGAGCCCTTTGCTTTGTTGCAATACACCAAACAGTTCAAGTTCTGTTTTCTGTTTTCCCTTTTGTTCTTATTACACAAGTCCTATGAGTGAGATCATCTTGTCCTCATCCTATTCTTTCTGTCTTGTCTTACTTAACATGATTCCCTCAAACTTCATCCAAGATGAGGTGAAAAAAATGAATTCTTTATTCTTTTTTTTTGTGTGTGTGGTGAAGTCTGACATTTATTTTATTTTATTTTATTTTATTTATAAAAAGGAGACACTTGACAGAACCATGGAATATATCACAGTTCTTTTGAATTAAGAGAAGGATGTTTTATAGTGTAAATTTCTGAAAGTTATCATTATGCTATTTGTTGAACTCTTTCCCTAAACATTGTATTTAAATAAAATTACATGATTAAGATAATTGAAAGTATCTGGGGAAATGCATGAATGACCCGTGTGTCACAATTTGTTTAGACTTTCTTATCCAAAAGCTAGTTTTATCAGGCCTACAAGAGGGCATGAGTTGACAGGGGATAAAGGGATGCTCAGTTTTGAAATAATGGGTTAGTTGCATTTTGTGTGTCTAGCTGAATCAAATATTTCATCATAGGTTGCCTAGTTAACTTGGGAATGTTATCCTCACCATTGTCATTGCTCACAAATATGAGCCCCCCCACTTTGCTAAGTTGTATACTTTCATACCTGTACATGTGTATGAAAGTAGTATTTTTTGAAAGTTCACTTAGTAAAACTATCTTAGTTTCTCTTAGTAAAACTACCTGTAGTTCATCCATTTTCTCCAAACTGGTGAAATATTTTTTCAAAGGCCAAGTAATATCCTATTGGGCATATACCCTATAACTTCATTTTCCAGTCATATTGGTGTGGTCACTTAGGTTTTATTTCACATTTTAATTATTGGTATGTTGTAGCTATGAATAAGCAACTGCATATACCACATAGTAGTGTTTTTGTTTCCTTTGGATATGTGCCCTGGAGTGGTATTATAACCTTCCAGTTGGAAAATGGACTGACTGTTGCTCTGTCCTTCTATCTCCATTAGAGGGTTCTGATACAGGTGTCTTCAGTGGTGGATCAGAGGGAGATGTGTCTTCATCTGACACTGAGGTAAGCTCACATGATATACAAATATTGTTACTTGGATTCTTTTAAAATTGAGTTTCACTTATAGAACTATGACTGCATTCATATTAGACTATAATGGTAAATGTTGTCTGCTTGGTTAGTAATAGTAGATGAAAATTAGTAGTGGGATGAGAAATTTTGCTCAAGAGGATTTACCTGATGGAATTAAAAGTATTGTGTTATGCATGTATCAGTGGACTTGAGATGAGGATCCTCTAAGGAAAGCTCATGCCTTTCCCTGGGGTCTGCTCTTGCTTGGTAGGGGCCAATTTGCCTCTATTTGGTTTGGAACAGTCACCTACAGATCAAATACACAGGACACAAGATGCTCAGGTGCTCACATTGTTTTCTGTTTTCGTTGCAGGTAGCACATACTTCTACCTCAAAGAGTAAGTGTTCTGGGCTTACACTCTTGCTGAGGACAATGTGAGGTCTTGGTTGGGGTGTGGGGGGTGGGCAGTCAGTGCTTGGTGGTGTCTTCACTCTGGAGAGCCAGCCTGGTCCCAGGTCTCTGGTAGGAATGGTGGTTGAGGAGGTGAGGAAATAGCACATTTCTTATGAAAGTGATGTTCAGACCTCTCAGTCCATGGAGACATATATTCTCTAAAATTATTTGCACTGGAGGTGGGTATCTCTACTATTTCTCTAGTCATATGAGTGTTTGTATACATAAAAGGGAGTCTGAGAAAGAGAGTACAGAAAACTAGAGATGTATGTTTCTCCAGGTGAGTTTTCTATTACTTCTCTGCAGTTTCTTGTGTATCACAGGCCCCACCCAACTGTGATCACCCTACACAGCTTGCCTGCTCTAATTGGCACTGTGTTGTCCTCAACACACTCCCACCTGGAGGGCTGGGTATTCTAGCAGCCAGCCAACTTCTAGAGTGTTGTTATGCAGCATGAATGAGTAAGGTCTGATTGCCTATTGGAATGAAATTGTCATCTCAGTGTGACTCTCAGTGTTCATGGCCTGGATTATTGACCTGTACTTGTCATTTATTTGGGTTCTGAGTCAATGTGCAGTGGAGTCCCAGCCTCTTTCTGATAGCCTTGAAGTGCCTGAGCCTGCAGAGATACCTATATTTCTCAGTGTAAGGGTCACCTCAGTGCTCAGTCACTGTAGAAATAAAAATATTTCCCCATAAATATTACAACATTCGAGTGGAAATGAACCTTGGTCCCTGGACACTTTATCCCCAGTTATAACCATAGTTGTTGGATGCACCATGAACATCTTTGCCTTTTAGAAGCTGAACAAAGAAGAATGAGAATTAGGGAGGCCAATTATTTTATTTTTTAACTAGAGCAGGGGATTGAACCTGGGACTTTGGAGCCTCAGGCATGAGAGTCTCTTTGCAGAACCATTATGCTATCTACCCCAACCCTAATTTAGTTTCTTGATAATATGTCCTGCTTTGCTCTAAGTAGACACATATCTGGCAATCACACATACAGGATGAGAAGAAAATTAGAATTTGGTGTATGATTTGCTCGGTGTCCAGGATGCAGCACTACTCTTGCACCTCTCTTGTGCACCTGGGCTAGCAAAATATGTCCTGAACCCTTTTCACCTCCTCCTTGAATCCTCCAAGTGTTAGAACAGCACTAGCTATATCCTGACAGTTCTTCTTTGTCTTCTTAGAGCCACTGAAGAAGCGGTTTATAAAGGTGAATCTACGAAACCAGGCGAGAGATGGAAGACTGAAGGGAACTGAGAAGGTGAGCTTTCCCTTCCAATTAGCAGGAGAGGACTGGTCTTCCTGGGTCGTTTCTTTTCCAATCAAGTTCAGATGATCCTGACCCTACATATTGCAGAGGACAGGTACAGTATCCAGGTGGGAAGTACTGTGGGAGCGTTTCTTGCCAATTATGGCTGACTCCAGAGAACACTTTGCCCAGGAACACCTATCCTGAAGGCATCCTTGGCAGGGGTCCTTCTCCTCTAGGGCAGCCTTTCTTGGTGGGGTTAGAAGTGGTCAGTTTTGTCCAGGTGGCCTTTTAATTCATTCCTTGCTTAGTTCCTTTCCACATCAATCCTCTGACTTGCTCTGTTCCCTCTGAGCACAGATTTTCTAAAAACCTGGAACAACAGAACAACTTTGTGCAGGGGGCTGGAGGGATAGCATGATAGTTATGCAAAACATCTTTCATTCTTGAGTCACCTAAGGTCCTAGGTTCAATCCCCAACATCACCTTAAGTCTGGTAACACACACACACACACACACTCACATACACACTCACATACACACACACACACACACACACACACACACACACACACACACAATCTTGTGCTCATTGCACACCTTGTGTCTGAGCTCATAATCTTCCTTCTGTAATTGCAGGTGGTGCGGATATCTAAATTATCGAAAGATGGTAAGTGTTCTAGTCACTCATCCTTCAGGGAAAACTGGGAAATCCCAGTAAAACAGGTCATTCTGACTATGAGACCTTTGTATGATGTTATAGGTGTGATGAACAAGGACCACCATGTCCTTTATCTTATTGGGAGAATTAATGATTTACAGTACATACAGTTGTTTATACATGTGTAAAATTTCTCAATTTTATTCAAAACACATGCCTAACCTAGATCCTGTCCCACCATCATGCCCCAGGATCTGAAAGGCTTCTCCCTAATGATTCCTTTGCTTTGGTGCAATACATCAAACACCATCCAGCTTCTGCTTTGTGTTTCCCCTTTGTGTTCTTATTTCTGGACTTTATCCATGAGTGAGTGCATCCCATATTCATCCTTTCCTTTTTGGCTCCTCACTTAATGTGATTCCTTCAAGCAATATCCATTGTGAGGTGGCTAATGGGAATTTTTCATTCTTAATAGCTGTGTACTTTTCCATTGTGTACATATACCACAGCTTTCCTACTACTTCAGCTGTTATTCGACAGCTAGATTTCTTCCAGGTGTTGACTGTTATAAATTGTGCTGCTGAGAATATAGGTTTACATAGATCTTTTTGGATGAGTGTGTTTGAATTCTTACAACATTATCTCCAGGAGAGGAATTGCTTGACTATAGGCTAGGTCCACTTCTAGTCTTCTGAGAGTTCTCCAGACTGCTCTCCACAAGGTTGGACCAATTCACATTCTTACCAGCAGTCAAGGAGGGTTTCTTTATGCCCCACAACCTCTCTAGATTTTATTTCTACCATCCATTGTGATGTATGTCATTTATGTTGGAGTGGAGTATCATCTCATTGTCTTTATTTGTATGTCTCTGACAAACAGTGACACTGAGCATTTTTTTCACATGTCTGTTGTCCTTTTGGGTTGTTTCTTTGGTGAATACTCTGTTCACATTTTGTCCTCTTTTCTTTTTTATTTTTTGGATAGGCTAATTTAGTTTTTTGTGGCTCAGTTTGGAGAGCTCTTCATATATTTTTGTTGTCATCCCTTTGTCTAATATATGGTATGTAAAGAGAGAGCTATTCTGGAAGGAGTCTGGTTTTGTTTGTTTGGTTTTTTGCTGTGTACCTTTTCAATTGATATAGTCCCATTGATTTTTTTTTTTTGTTTTTGTCTTCTTTGTAAGTGTACTTGAGTTGCTAAAGATGCCAAAAAATGTTAGATGGAGAAGAGTTCTACCTATATTTTCCTCTAAGTATTTGGTACTTTTTGGTCTGATATCCAAGACCTTGGTCCATTTGGAGTTTACCTTTTTGTGTGGTGAAATGTAGTGTTTCAGTTTCATTCTTCTACATGTTTCAAACCAAATTTTCCCAACACCATTTGTTGCAAAGATTCTCCATTTTGTATTTGAAGCCGCATTGTCAAAAATGAGATTTCTATAGGTGGGGGCACATCACCTCTTGAATACCTTCTTACAGGTATCTACAGCCATTAGTAGGAGGGGCTGTGCTCATAAAGTACATTGTTTATATATGAGCAGTTCATTATATTGAGTGATCCCTCAGCGTGAATTCATCCAGTATCACTGGAGAACACACTCATTTAGAGAAGAAAACTCTGTTTCTAAATATTGGGTTTGATTCTATGGTACAACATTATTTAATATTGAATCTCCCTCCTAGTGGCTTCTGACATTCTCTTAATGCTTGTTGAACATGACTGTAATGCAACATCACCTGAAATAAGATTTAGAGAGGAGAAAAGGGGCTGGGAACAGTCACCTGAGTGAGGCAGAGTTGTCTAGGCAGCAGGTCAGGCCCTTTGATCCCCATCCTGTGCACTTTTCACACTTCCACTCCCTGGGAGAGTCTGAATCTGAAACCAACAGCAATTCTGACATGAACGCCAGCCTTATGTGAGGCCTTGCAGAAGCTGAGTGTGGTCACCGCATCCATCAAGCATCAACCCTTGTTTTCCCCTTGGTGTTGCTTCACTCCTGCTCTGCTCCCTCCCAGTCCTGTCGGTTGAAGGGCTTTAGATGGACCCTTTGCATGTCAGCAGAAGGTCAGGCTAGGCTCCTTCTCTGCTGGGGAGCCTCTGCCTTAGCCAGTGCTGAGGAACCTAAGCAGAGAGCAGCCTCTAGGCAGAGCTAAGAGGGTTCCAATCCCCTCTTCCCGGGAAGGATTAGCATCTGTCCTGAGGGAATGTTATCAAGAACATGCATTGGGGTTTTCTCAAAGGGTCACTGACCACCATTACTGCTGTCACAGGGTCCCTGTGGTCAACCTGAAATGAGAAATGATTTGGGGGGGGAAATGGCTTACAGGGTCCTTGTTGTTATAGGGATGCAGTTTCTTATCTTCCCAGGATGCTGTCTGCACATCATTTCCACCACAAGCCCAAGAATTCTTCACCATCATGTCCTGGGTAGCTGACGCCCTCTCCTCCTACACCATCTCCACCTAGGCCAGAGATTTTTGCTCAGCAGCAATACACCTAATCCAGCCACTTTTCCTCCTTTGTTTCTCACTTCTTTCTTGACTTTTTTTTATGTACCACCTTTAAATAAGATCATCTAGTATTCATCCTTCTCCTTCTGTCTTATATGACTTACCATGACTCCTTCCAGTTCTATCCAAGATATGGACAAGGAGAAGACTTCATCATTATTCAGTTATATGTATGTGGGTTACTTCTCTTGACTACTGTAAGTAACGCAGCTGTGAACACAGGAACACATATTCCCTTTGAGTGAGTGTTTCATGTCCTCTGGATGTATGCCTAGGTGCAATATTGCTGGATCATAAAGTATTTCCATTATTTGTTTAAGCGTTCTGCTTTTGATAAAAGCTGCACTCGTATGCATTCCTACCAATAGTGCACCAGGGTTCATGTTCATTATATCAAAGTGGGTATCTTTAAAATTCCTTAAATATCATTTATCTCAAATCACATGTGCAGTCCCCCAAAATGTTCTCCCCATCTCCTTTTCCATACACAGTGGGATTCAATTTGGAGCAGTTGGTATGTCAGTGGTGTGCAGCAACATAAATGTAATTTGAGCTAATTATGCTTAGCACAATAAATAACAACGTGAAAGAAAACTACTGGTTGGTTTTGTTCATACGTGGAATATTGAGACTTGAAAACACATAAATTTTCAAACAAATAAACAAAAAGCAAAACAAAGTCTTTAATATCCTATGTCCCTACTACTTTTTGAGGCATGTGGTGATGAACTTTGGGTAAAAGAAGGCATAGAGCTTTGCTAGAAGTTGTGGTGTGGAATAAGTCTGCTGTAATCCTATTTAGCAAATTATTTTTAAATCATTAAAAAAAGTTAAAAGATATTAAAAAATAAAATGCTTGTATTTTTGAGACAAGTTGCTCGTTTCCCCCTAACTTTGGTTTTGTGACCAGGTTATTAACTATAGTCCAGGACAAATTATAGGATTCTTAAAGCAGAATGATTTAGGGAAAGAAGGGATACATAATGCACAGCAGGTCATGGTATCCATGGATTCCAAGGTGACAAAATCAGGAGAGTGAACACTAGGCCCAGCATCGACTATCTTGAGAAGGTAGTTGGTTCAGTCTTGATGTGGATGAGGAGGAGGTGACTGGTGTGGCTGCTGTGTGCACTTAGAGATACCTCTTCATTGACTGAAGAGCAGAGTTTCCTCTTCACCAGACCTTCTTGGAAGGAAGGAGGCTCAGAAATGGCCAAGTGCGTGATTATAACTAACCACACCCCTACAGTGATCTGTTCATGACAAGCTCTCTGCATAATTTCTGAGCTGCAACAATGGGTGACTGTCACTCTGTGCTTCTAGTTCCCAATAGGTGATTGTCACTCTCTGTGCTTTTAGTTACCTTCCTGGATTCAGATGAGGACAGCAGTGGATGCAGTAGTGACAGTTTATCCCATGTTTCACTACCTGGAATGGAAGTAAGCTCACCTGCCTGTCTGGGACATACTGTTCTCTCCTTGAATTCTAGTATTAAATGAACTTAATTGTTTAAAATATGGCAGAGGATGACTGGTAGCATATAGGTTGAGCACACATGTTGCTATGTACAAGGCCCATGCTCAAACCCTTGGTCCCCACACGTATGTGGGAAATATCACAAGCAGTGAAACAGTGCTGAAGGTGTCTCTTTGTCTTTTCTTGTCTCTCTCCCTTTACTCTCAGTTTCACTGTATTACCAAATAAAGGGTGGGAGGGTATGGAACATCACTGTGGGTGTGGTGTATTCATTGTACAGGAACCAAAACTCAGTGATAACATTGGTAGCAAAAAAAATATATATATATATCAGTGTGGTATCTAGATATTTAATATGATTTTTTATTTGGAATTGAGGATATAAGATGATGACTTAAAAGTACTTTTCTCTCTTTGGGTTAAAAATAATGCCTCTCTGCTTCAGTAGATGTGAGACATCATCCCCTGGAGAAGGATCATGCATTTCCCTAGGGAGTGCACTTGCTTGGTTGGGTGCTTGTTCTCTTTGGCTTGTGACAGCCACCAAGGGAACAAACAACACAGGACACAAAATGCCCTAATGCAATGCTCACAGTGTTTTCTGTTCTGCCACTGTAGGCTCCAATCACCTCCACCACATTCAGTAAGTATTTTGAGCTGACTCTCTTGCTGAGGACAAAGTTGGTGCTTATTCATGCAGTGCACCCTTCGTGTCTTCACTCTGGAGAACCAGCTTGGCTCCGGGTCTCTGTGGGGAATTGATCTTGGGGAGGTAAGGAAATAGCAGATTTCTTGAAGAGAAATGTGATCTGTATCAATTCTTACTAACTCTATATATTCCTTATATTTGTTTACATGAGTCATAGACATTATTTTTAGTATTTATAGTTACAATTGTGAGAGTCTGAATGGGCAGAGATATAGATAGAGACCATGGAGAGGGAGATGTTGTACTTTCCCGGATTCACAATTGCTAGTGTCCTGTCTGTTCCCCTGTCCCTAGCATACTTCCACATGCTACATACAGCAGCCTCACTAACTGGCAGTGCCTCCACAACACTGCCACCTTGATGGGGGTGGGTATTCTAGCCACACTTTTGAGAGAATTTTATGAGAGGGTGAGGCCTTACCACTTAATGGAATGAAAACTGTGACCTCAGTGTGTCTCCCAATGCTGGTGTTCTGGACTAGTGGCTTTCAATTGCCATTCAGCTGGTGTTTGAGTCACTGTGAATCAGAGTTCTCTGTGACAGCCATGAAGTGCTGAAGCCATCAGAGACCCCTAAGACATACATTATAAATCAGAAGGTCATCCATGCCTGTGGTCAAGTAATCTGAGCAGAAATAGCATTTGTTCACAGATTTTTCATTAATCAAGTGAAATGCATCTAGAACCCATGAAATATTCTGGATCCTATTCCAGGAAGTAGAGGAACTTCATAGGACGAGGTGGTCAACCTTTCTCCATTTTTGGTCACTTAAGAGCTGGTGAAGGGAGCTGAGAATCAGGGAGATAGTTCAGTGTGTTGACCATATAATTGGCTTCTCTGTCTAAAGTCTTTTTATCAGGCAAACCACAAACCCCCAGGATAGGCACAACTGGAATTTAATGTTTGAGTGCATCAGTAGCCAGGTTGATATTTACTCTTGCCACTTTTGAGCAGTTTGTACAGAGGGTGTCAACATCCAAGTGTTATCCTCTTCCATATGTATCCTCCAGCTATCAAAGCCCCCCAATAACCCTGACCAGCAGCATCCATGTCTTGATAGTTATTCTGTGTCTCCTTATTGCCACTAGCTGAAGAGTTGCGACGGTTGAATCCAAGTTTCGAGACTGGTAAAGGTGAACCTCAGTTGACTACCATGGTGAGCTGCCTTTTTCATTTTCTCCTGAATTATTTCCTTTCCAGTCAAGTTCAGATGAGTTTGAAACTGCACATTGTAGATGACAGATAATAGTATCTAGGTGGGAAGTGTTGAGGCAGAATTTAATGTCAGTGATGGCTGACTCCAGAAAACTCTCTCAGTACAGGAACTCATTGTGGTGACACACCCTATGGTAGAGGTCCTTCACCATGTTGTTTTAGAGTGCTACCATACTGGACTGACTGGTCTTGAGTAGAACATCCCCAACATTATTTTTATGTAGATTTAATTTTTTAATTTTTATTTATTTATAATAGACTTAAATTTGTGCTTAATTTTTATTTTAAAATTTTATTTATAAAAATGAAACACTGACAAAAAGGGTACAACTCCACACAATTCCCATCATCAGATCTCTGAATCACACCAGCTCCCTGGATAGCTTTCCTATTCTGTATCCCTCTGGGAGTATGGACTCAGGCTCATTATGCGGTGCAGAAGGTGGAAGGTCTGGCTTCTATAATTGCTTCCCCACAGAACAGGTGGATCCATACACGCTGCCTGTCTCTCTCTTTCCTAGTGGGGTGGAGCTCTGGGAAAACAGGGCTCCAGGACACACTGTTGCGGTCATCTGCCCAGGGGAGTCCAGTTGGCATCATGTTAGCATTTTGAATCTGGTGGCTGAAAGAGTAATTAACATATAAAGCCAAACAAATTGTTGACTTATCATGAACCTATAGGCTGGAATAATGCAGATGAAGATTTTGCAGGGGTCGTGGGTGGTGTTTCCATTGGTAGATTAGTTAGGAGTCCTGTTTTTTATTTTATAGTTATAATCCAAAGGGCTTATGCCTATACTAGATTTCTTTCTTTTTTCTTTCTCTTTTTTTCTTCTGAGCCTGACATCTGATATGCAGGTGGATTAAAGTTATTGTCCAGGGAGATGATGTCATGGCTGTAAAAAGGACCAGAAAGCTGGATCAGGGAAGAGAGTAGCTCCCAAATATGGGAAAGTTGTATAAATATTTTTTACTGCAAATCTCATCAATTTTATCCGATCTGGGGCTCATATTCAACTTAGGAGCCTTGTGACCTCTGCATTCCTATAGATCTAAGCTCACATTGTGGTCATGAGTAGGAATGTTACAAGCTGCCCCAAATGCATGATCCATCTTCTTCAGGGGGAAGACAGAGTATGTCATCCAGCCTCCCTTCAGAGGATGGAACATTCTCTGCCACTGTTGATCCAAGTTGAGGGCAAGGTTCTATGGGGGCCCACAGAGGGGTCTGTTGTGTTATTCCTGATCGAGATAACTGGTAACAATGGAGAGAGGGATTTATTTGAGGTCAAGGCCCATCATATCTGTTTGGGAAGCTTAGGACTCCCCAACTAGGGCCCCAGTTGATGGCATCTCCAAATTTTATCCCCCACAAGCATGGGGGGGATTTTCACAGACAGTGAAACAGTGTACAAGGTGTCTCTTTGTCTCAACCTGTATTTTTCCCTTTACTCTTAGTTTCAGTCTATCTCACCAAATGAAGGTTGGGGGAATGGAATATCATTATGACTTTACTTGCACTACTAACCAGTGATAACCCTGGTAGCCAAAAAACTGTGTGGTGTATATAAGTTTACTATTTTTATTTGTATTTGGAATTGGAGGATATAATATGATGACTTAAAAGTATTTTTGTCTCTTTGGATTAAAGTAATGTCTCACTGCTTCAGTAGATGTGAGACATCATCCCCTGGAGAAAGATGATGCATTTCCCTAGGGAGTGCTTTTGCTTGGTTGGGCCCTTGTTCCCTTTGGCTTGTGACAGCCACCTAGGGAACAAACACACAGGACACAAAATGCCCTAATGCTCACAGTGTTTTCTCTTCTGCCATCGCAGGCTCCATTCTTCTCCACCCGAAATGGTAAGTATTCTGGGATGACTCTCTTGCTGAGGACAAAGTTGGTGCTTATTCATGCAGTGCACCCTTGGTGTCTTCACTCTGGAGAACCAGCTTGGCTCTGGGTCTCTGTGGGGAATTGATCTTGGGGAGGTAAGGAAGTAGCAGATTTCTTGATGAGAAATGTAGTCTGTGTCAATTTTTACTAACTCTATATATTCCTTATATTTGTTTACATGAGTCATAGACATTATTTTTAGTATTTATAGTTACAATTGTGAGAGTCTGAATGGGCAGAGATATAGATAGAGACCATGGAGAGGGAGATGTTGTACTTTCCCGGATTCACAATTGCTAGTGTCCTGTCTGTTCCCCTGTCCCTAGCATACTTCCACATGCTACATACAGCAGCCTCACTAACTGGCAGTGCCTCCACAACACTGCCACCTTGATGGGGGTGGGTATTCTAGCCACACTTTTGAGAGAATTTTATGAGAGGGTGAGGCCTTACCACTTAATGGAATGAAAACTGTGACCTCAGTGTGTCTCCCAATGCTGGTGTTCTGGACTAGTGGCTTTCAATTGCCATTCAGCTGGTGTTTGAGTCACTGTGAATCAGAGTTCTCTGTGACAGCCATGAAGTGCTGAAGCCATCAGAGACCCCTAAGACATACATTATAAATCAGAAGGTCATTCATGCCTGTGGTCAAGTAATCTGAGCAGAAATAGCATTTGTTCACAGATTTTTCATTAATCAAGTGAAATGCATCTAGAACCCATGAAATATTCTGGATCCTATTCCAGGAAGTAGAGGAACTTCATAGGACAAGGTGGTCAACCTCTCTCCATTTTTGGTCACTTAAGAGCTGGTGAAGGGAGCTGAGAATCAGGGAGATAGTTCAGTGTGTTTACCATATAATTGGCTTCTCTGTCTAAAGTCTTTTTATCAGGCAAACCACAAACCCCCAGGATAGGCACAACTGGAATTTAATGTTTGAGTGCATCAGTAGCCAGGTTGATATTTACTCTTGCCACTTTTGAGCAGTTTGTACAGAGGGTGTCAACACCCAAGTTTTATCCTCTCCCATATGTTTCCTCCAGCCATCAAAGCCCCCAATAACCCTGACCAGCAGCATCCATGTCTTGACAGTTATTCTTTGTCTTCTTATTGCCACTAGATGTACAGTTCAGAAGGCTGAATCCCAGTCTTGAGAGTGGTGTAGGTGGACCTCAGCAGATTGACATGGTGAGCAGCTTTTTTTTTTTCATTTTCTCCTGAATTATTTCCTTTCCAGTCAAGTTCAGATGAGTTTGAAACTGCACATTGTAGATGACAGATAATAGTATCTAGGTGGGAAGTGTTGAGGCAGAATTTAATGTCAGTGATGGCTGACTCCAGAAAACTCTCTCAGTACAGGAACTCATTGTGGTGACTCACCCTATGGTAGAGGTCCTTCACCATGTTGTTTTAGAGTGCTACCATGCTGGACTGACTGGTCTTGAGTAGAACATCCCCAAAATTATTTTTATGGAGAATTATTTTTTTTACTTTTTTATTTATTTATAATAGACTTAAATTTTTGCTCAATTATTGTTTTAAAACTTTTACTTATAAAAATGAAATACTGAAAACATAATAGGATAAAAGGTGTACAACTCCACACAATTCCCATAACCAGAACTCTGAATCACATCCCCTCCCCTGATAGATTTCCTCTTCTTCATCCCTCTGGGTGTATGGACTCAGGCTCATGGGGTGCAGAAGGTGGAATTCTGGCTTCTATAATTGCTTCCCCACAGAACATGGGCATTGGCAGGTGGATACATACTCCTTGCCTGTCTTTCTCTTTCTCTAGTGGGGTGGGACATATTGTTAGTGTCATCTGCCCAAAGAAGTCCATTTGGCACCATGTTAGCATCTTGAACCCATGGCTGAAAGAATAATTAACATATAAAGTCAAACAAATTGTTGACTTATCATGAACCTAAAGGTTGGAATAGTGCAGATGAAGATTTTGCAGGAAGAAGGGGTGGGGTTTTGATTGGTAGATAGTTATTATTCCTGTTTTAGTTATATTCCAAAGGACTTATGACTATACTAGGTTTTTAAATTTTTTTTTTCTGAGCCTGACTTCTGATATGCAGGTGGATTCAAGTTATTGTGTGGGGAGATGATGTCATGGTTGTAAAAAGGACCAGAAAGTTGAATCAGGGAGACAGTAGCTTCCAATTATGTAAATCTCATCAATTTAGCCCATATTCAACTTAGGAGCCTTGTGACCTCTGCATTCCTATAGACCTAAACTCACATTCTGTGGTCATGAGTAGGAATGTTCCAAGCTGCACCAAATGCAGGATCAAAACTTCCTCAGGGGGAAGACAGAGTATATCATCTAGCCACCCTTCAGAGGATGGACCATTCTCTGCCATTGTTGATCCAAGTTGAGGGCAAGGTTCTATGGGGGCCCACAGAGAGGTCTATTGTATTGTTCCTGATCGAGATAACTGGTAACAATGGAGAGAGGGATTTATTCGAGGTCAAGGCCCATCATATCTGGGAAGCTTAGGACTCCCCAACTAGGGCCCCAGCTGATGGCATCTCCAAATTATATCCCCCACAAGCATGGGGGGAATATCACAAACAGTGAAACAGTGTACAAGGTGTCTCTTTGTCTCAACCTGTATTTTTCCCTTTACTCTCAGTTTCAGTCTATCTCACCAAATGAAGGTTGGGGGAATGGAATATCATTATGACTTTACTTGCACTACAAACCAGTGATAACCCTGGTAGCCAAAACCTGTGTGGTTTATAGATGTTTATTATTTTTATTGTATTAGGAATTCGAGGATATAATATGATGACTTGAAAGTACTTTTCTCTCTTTGGATTAAAGTAATGTCTCACAGCTTCAGTAGATGTGAGACATCATCCCCTGGAGAAAGATCATGCATTTCCCTAGGGAGTGCTTTTGCTTGGTTGGGCCCTTGTTCCCTTTGGCTTGTGACAGCCACCTAGGGAACAAACACACAGGACACAAAATGCCCTAATGCTCACAGTGTTTTCTGTTCTGCCATTGCAGGCTCCATTCATCTCCACCCGAAATGGTAAGTATTCTGGGCTGACTCTCTTGCTGACGACAAAGTTGGTGCTTATTCATGCAGTGCACCCTTGGTGTCTTCACTCTGGAGAACCAGCTTGGCTCCAGGTCTCTATGGGGAATTGATCTTGGGGAGGTAAGGAAATAGCAAATTTCTTGATGAGAAATGTGGTCTGTATGTGTTATTTCTTACTAACTCTATATTCTTTATATTTGTTTACATTAGGCTTAGACATTATTTTTAGTATTTATAGTTGTTACAAGTGTGAGAGTCTGAGTAGGTAGAAATATAGATAGAGACCATGGAGAGGGAGTGAGAGGGATATTTTGTACTTTCACAGATTCACAATTGCTAGTATCCTGTCTGTTCTCCTGTCCCCAGCATACTTCCACCCACTACACACAGCAGCCTGGATCGGGTGGGTATTCTAGCTATACTTTTGTACTACACTTTTTTTTGAGAGGATGTTATGCATGGGTGAGATGTGACCACCCATTCATGAAAAATGTGACCTCATTGTGTCTCCCACTGTTGGTGTTCTGGACTAGTGGCCTTCACTTGTCATTCAGCTGGCTTTTGAGTCACTGTGCATCAGAGTTCCAACCTCCATGTGACAGCCATGAAGTGCTGGAGCCAGCAGAGACCCCTAAGACATACATTATAAATCAGAAGGTCATGCCTGTGGTCAAGTAATCTGAGTAGAAATTGGAGAGCTGTGGAAGGAAGCTGAGCATCAGAAAGATAGTTCAGTATGTTCTTCATATGAGTGACTTCTTTGTCTAAAGTCTTTTTTAAAAAAAAATATTCCCTTTTGTAGCCCTTTTTAATGTTGTGGTTTTTGGGTTTAATGTAGTTATTGTTGGATAGGACAGAGAGAAATGGAGACAGGAGGGAAAGGCTGAATGGTAGGATGAAAGATAGATACCTGCAGACCTATCTCACTGCCTGTGAAGTGAACCCCATACAGATGGGGACCCAGGGGGTTGAAATGGGATCCTACACCATTCTGGGTCCTTTTTACCACATGTGCTTTACCCGTTACTGCCTGACCCCCTAAATAAAATCTTCTTCTAATCAGGCAAACCACAAAACCTAGGATAGACAGTACTGGAATTTGTCTGGGTGTGTCAGTAGCCAGGTTGATATTTACTCTTGTCACAGCTCTTTTGAGAAGTTGGTACAGAGGGTGTCAACACCAAGTTTTCACCCCTCCCACATGAATCCTCCAGCCATCAAAGCCCCCAATAATCCTGAGCAGCAGCAGCCATGTCCTGACAGTTGCTCTGTGTCTTCGTATTTCCACCAGATGAACAAGTCAGAAGGATGAATATACATTTGGAGACTGGTGAGGGTGGACCTCAACGGACTGAGGTGAGTTGCCTTTTTCACTGGGGGAAGTCTTTTCTCCTGTTAATTTCCTTTCTAGTCAACACTGCACATTGTCCATGACAGATAACAATATCTAGGTGGGAGTGTTGTGGGAGAATTCCATGTCAGTGATGGCTGATTCCAGAAAACTCTCTCAGAACAGAAACACCAATTGTGGTGACACATCCTATGGGAGGGGTCCCTCTTTCCATGTCAGACTTTCCTCCTTTGGTTATGAATGTTTTCATGCTAATCTAACTGGCCTTGAATCACACATAACCAGAGTGCACATGTATTCTAGTTTGCTTTTGGTCTATGATTATACAGTAATCTCCTATATGGTTTCCTAACCAACCTGAAAACAGAATTCTTATGCACACTGCATTCCTTTTGTTGAGGCTCACAGTCTTCTTTTTGTTGTTACAGGTGGCATCATCATCATCCTCCAGTGATGGTAAGTGTCCTGCAGCCACTACCTTTCATGGTAAACTTAGTGTCATTAATCTAGAGACTCATTCTGACTGAGATCTTTGAATCATGTTAGAGATCTGAGGAAAACAACCATCCATCATTTCTGTTTGCAAAAAAAAAAGCCTATGTAACTTTAAGAAAGTGGTTTCACTACTAGTGTTGTCACTACTAGTGTGCTGACCTGCTTGACTTTGAGGGTCCATGTGTGGTGGTGAGAATAACTGTTTTTTTATGTTTTTAATTTTTAAAATAATTATTCCCTTTTGTTGACCTTGTTGTTTTATTATTGTAGTTATTATTGTTGTTGATTATGTCATCATTGTTGGATAGGACAGAGAGAAATGGAGAGAGATGGGGAAGGCAGAGAAGGAGAGAGAAAGATAGATACCTAAAGACCTGCTTCATAGCTTGTGAAGCGATTCCCCTGAAAGTGGGGAGCTGGGGGTTGAACTGTGATCCTTAAGCAGGTCCTTGCACTTGGCACCACCTGCGCTTATCCCACTGCACTACTGCCCAACTCCAGTGGGAATAATTGTATGTATGTGTGCCCCAATGACTACTAGAGCCTATTACTACAATTCCAATGTTACCTTCCTTAATAAGTTATTCCATCATTATTGTGGGGGTACATATATGTGTGGACATTGAGTGAAGTGTAGAATTAAATATCTCATTCAAAGGAATGATTCATGAGACACAAAGGAGGTATCAAGGACAGCAAGTCCATGGTGGCATGGGTCCTAATGAGTAAAGGTCATGGTGGCAGAAATGTCCTCATGCCCTGGGCCCAGCACTGAGGCTCTTAGGATGGACACTATGACCTCTCTGAGTAAAGATGAGGCAGGAGCTGTTTTCTTCCATGGCTCCTGAGATCACTGCAGGGACATCTTCCTCAAAGATGGATACAGGAGTTTCCTTTACACTCATCATCATCTCCATTAACTCTATGATTAACCAAGTCTTTCCTCAAAGATGCAGAGGTGAGGGGCTGGAATTATAGTCATGTCTCCCTTCCTCCATATAGCCCTCCAGGACATGGACATCAGAAATGAAGAAGGGTGGTAGACAGGAAAATAGGCTCCCAAATATATTTTCCTTTGTGTCATTCCAGTGCTACTTTCTTTTGGCACCTCCTCCTAGAAGTGCCCTGAGAATGAGTCCTTGTCTACACCTGTTGAGCCATGTTTTCTGTCCCAGAAATAAAGTTACATAAATGAAATGTCTTATCCACATGGTTAGGGCACTTGTAGAATATTCTTGTGGCAGATGAGTTGAGTGTGGCATGGAGAGTGAGTCGAACAAACTGTGTGGGATTTTTTTTAATTAGCGATTTAATAATGACTGACAATATTGTAGGATAAGAGGGTTACACAATTCCATGCAATTCCCACCACCAGAGTTCCATATCCCATCCCCTCCATTGGAACCTTTCCTATTCTTTATCCCTCTGGGAGTACGTGCGAAAGACCTTTATATGGGATACAGAAGGTGGGAAGGCTGGCTTCTGTAATTGCTTCTCCACTGGACATGGATGTTGGCAGGTCAGTCCATACCCCCAGCCCATTTCTATCTTTCCTTAGTGGGACAGGGCTCTGGGAAGGTGGAGTTCTAGGACACATTGGTGAGGATGTCTGCCTAGGAAAGTCAGGTTGGTGAAATGGTAGCATTTGCAACTTGGTGGCTGAAAAGCATTAAAATATAAAGCAGGATAAAATGTTTAGTAGGTTGGGGTCTTCATGTTGGAAGAAGCCAGGAAGTCCAATTTAGCTATATTCTGATGGTCCAGTGACTTGAGTAATTTTTGCCTAAGCAGGACAACTGATTTACAGGTGGGGCAAAAAGTATTATCTGTCTGGTTGGGGATTATTTTAGAGCTAAGTAGGTCTTTGCTATCTTACCTGTGCCTGAGAATAGCAGAAGTTGAGCATTAGGTGGCTGGTCCCTGTGTTCTCTCAATCTGGATGCTCCTAGGCACTGATACTATGTGTGAGCACAGCAAGGGCAGCAGTGTATCTTCCTCATCTCTCCCCAGCTGTGCTTACCTGCACATCCCAGTACATGTTTGATGAACACACCCCTGAGTTAAAACTACTTCTGTGTGGTGTTCCCTCCTCTGTTTGTCAGTGTGTCAGGTCCCACACAGAGCTGGGCCCACCCTAGCTATCACCCAGCTGAGGCTGACAGGGTGATGTCCTGAATATGTGAGTGTCCCTCTGCTCTCAGACCAGTGGCCTGACCATGTCCAGAGCATGTGTGCTGTGACCACCCCTCTCTGCACATAAGTAGACTACTAGCCTCTTCACTGGCCATAGACCTTGATGTTCTATTTTTTTTCTAGAAATAGAGTCTTTGGCATGTGTCCTGGTGTGGCATGATCATAGCAGGTTATCAGTCTGCTCTACAGGAGAGTCATGAAGGGGAGTTTATGTCTTCGGCTTAGCTGATCACTACATCTCTGCTTTCTAGTGTAGCAATTGCTTCCTCATGCTCTTAATGAATTACTGAATTGAAGTATCAAGTGACCTAAACTAACCATCACATTTCCCATTACACATTCACATTTCAAGTAATACAGGGTGTAATACATATAAAATCTCTATATGTATGTGTACTATGTGTGGCACCGAACTTGCTAAATGTTACATATTGACAACAAACACAAATAATTATTTCCATCCTCATTGTGTGTTATCTTGGAAAGCACCATTGAACACATATCCTGCTCATTGAAATCCTGTAACTCAAGGGTAGCCATAGAGTTGGAATTCCAGGTGACACATTTGGAGATGAGAGCCTTCATATTCCAGTGGGAAGGAGGGTCATAAGAAGTGGAGGGGGTGATTTCTTACCCTTTCTCAGATGTGATCCATGAATTACAGAAGGGCTCTCATCCATCATTACAGAAACAGTCTGAGAATCTGGGGTGATTCTGTGTGAATCAACATGGTTTTAGCTAGAGTAGAGACAGAGTCCACTCCAGTAACCATCCTATTCATGTTTGTGTTTCCAAAGGTTTGGCTTTGGAGAGTTCAGATGATGAAAGCCTCCATGACTGAGAGACTCCAGGTAGGAACAACAATTGAGGGTGGTTCCATTTCCATGGGGGAGGGCACTGAGTGTCATGTGCTAGTTAGAGACTCATTGTGGGAGCTGTGACTTTAGAGAGATAAATTGAAGATGTGTGAAGTGTTTTTCTGCTTATCCCATTGTAGTCATTTAAGAGAAAGTAGAATTCTGCATCTGAGCATTGAGAGTACTACATTTGAAATCATATTTCCTTTTTTTTTTTTTTTTGGTAACTATTTGTGATGTTTCCAAGAAGGTCACAGTCCTATTTACTTCACAACAGCCAAGGCCCAGGGTCTCTGCAATTGGTGGAGAGAGGGATCTGTTAGAGGTCTAGGCCTATCATATTTGTCTGGGAAACCCAGGATTCCCTGACTAGGGCTCCAGATGATGCAGTGGCCTGGTAGTGACAGTCTCTTGCCCTTATCCAGCTTTTGTAGTGCTTACATTATCTGACAGGCTTAGACTTAGAGTTGATTGAGGGAAGTGAAATAGGAAGTAGGTGAGTGTATCTAGGTCTAAGAAAATATTTTATCTTTTTCAAGATCTTAAGGCTACCGAGGAAGAAGTGATACTTGTTCACGCTCTGGAGGCAGACCCTTATATCATTCTAACTCAGATATCTGGAGACACCACTTGGTACTGCGTGATTCACATAAAGAATGCTTTTTTTTTTTTTTTTTTTTTACTGTGCCTTTAGATCCAGAGAGCTGATTTATTTTTGCCTTTGATTGGGAGGATGATATACAAGACAGCACCAGCAATTAACCTGTTGCCCAGGGTTTAGAGATAGCCCTCATTGTTTTGCCAGAACTCTAGAAATGGATCTCACACAGATCTGGCTAGAGGGGGCCTTTATAGATGATCTTATTTGTAATTTATCTCAAGAGGACTCCATTAATAACATTATAAAGTCTCTTATAGGAAAAAGGAGTTGGGGATAGACAGATTACAGACTATTAGAGGGATTCCTAAGCCCCAAATCAAGGCCGAACAGCATAGTTTCCTTGGTCTCACAGGGTTCAGCCATTTCTGGACACCCAGTTATGGAGTCATGACCAGGCAATGAATCCCCACCTTGGGGGCCTCCTGAGTCAGAGGCTTTTACAGAGTTAAAGCAAACTCTCCTCAGTGGCCCTACCTTGGGAATTTGCAGCTTATTTATATGTTGCTGATAAGAATGGCCTAGCTGTAGGAATATATGTTCAGATATTAGGCTCTGAGAAGCATCCTGTTGCCTGTTTTTTTCAGACAGTTAGATGGTACTGTGCAAAGATGGCTAGCTGCCTGAGGGCTCTGGCAGCCACAGCACTCCTGACAGCAGAAACATCCAGAATCTCACTGGGCCAACAGCTTGAGGTTTTTCCTCCATTCTAGGTCTGTAGTTTGATAGATTCAGAGATATTTATGGATAACTGATACTTGCATAACTATTAGGCTATCTTCCTATGCCACCTTCCCTCCCCCCTCCGCTGTCATAGCTCTCTCTTAAAGTTTGTAATGGGTTAAACCTTGCTACTTTACTACCAGCTCCTCGGATTTTAGGACATAAGTGTACACATATAATTGCTCATACTTATGCCAGCAGGCAAGACTTAACTGTCAGACCCAGAACATATATGGTTCACAGATTGCAGTAGCTACATAGTCAGTGGTGAAAGGAAGGCTATGGTTTCCTCAACTGAACTTATACTCAGGTCCTCTTGGAACCTCAACCCAGAAGGCTGAGCTTATAGCATTAAATAGGGCACTTAGCCCAGGAGAGGACTGTTGCCTAAACATATATACTGACCCCGAACTATTCCTTTATGCTAGTCATACCTCCACAGCTATATGGAAAGAATTTAGAAGGCTGACAGGGAAATATTCTGATTAAATATGATGAGGAGATTTTAAAATTACTACATATAGTCCACTTACCCCAGAAAGTACCTATCACACACTGCTGGGGACACCATCAAAATGGTGTAAGTGTGGTCTGTAATGGAAATCACAGAGAAGGTTCAGAGACCAAGCAGGCAGCCACTAGGACTCTACCTTTGGCACTAGATTTAATTCCTAGCCTAAATCTAGATACTCAGCCTCAGTATTTCACAGAAAATGATGGTTGGGCTCAAGAAAATGGAGGAACCAGAGTTGCTGGATGGTGCTTGGTAAATGATCAATATTTTCTTCCCAAAGCTAATCAATTAGTGGAAGATAATCAAACACATGCATGATTTATTCCATTAGGGGGAAAAGTCATTCTTATGGCCTCTCAGCACTTGTTCACAGGCCCTGGACCAACTTCTCTTGGTCCGGCAAGTTTTCCAGGCATACCCCACTTTTTCTTATAGTACCTCTGGAGGCCTTAAACTTAATCTAGTAAAGCCAGTTCAGAGAAAGGGAGCAGATCCTGAGGTAGATTGTCAACTGGACTTTGTCCATATGTCTCCCTGAGGAGGGGGTACAAAGTTCTATTGGTATTAGTAGACACTTGCATGGAACAGGTCCAAGCTTTCCTAGCCTGGAAAGAGAGGGCAACTAAAGTTGCCACGGTTTTATTAAAAGATATTTTTCTTTTTTTTAATTTTTAAAATTTTTGAATTTTTAAAAAATTTTTATTTCCCTATCATTGCCCTTGTTTAACATTGTTACTTGTTATTGATGTCGTTTTTGTTGGATAGGACAGAGAGAAGTGGAGAGAGGAGGGGAAGACAGAGATGGGGAGAGAAAGACACTTGCAGACCGGCTTTACAGCTTGTGAAGCGACTCCCCTGCAGGTGGGGAGCTGGGGGCTAGAACCGGGATCCTTACGCTGGTCCTTGTGCTTTGCGCCATGTGAGCTTAACCCACTGTGCCACTGCTTGACTCCCTAAAAGGAATTGTTCTTAGTTCTGGATTTCCTGGGAGGTTACAGATGACAGTTGTCCATCATTACAGCCCAGGTCACTCAGGGAGTAGCCAAAGCCATAGGAATTAAATACTATTTACATATAGGGTGGCAGTGACAGTCATCAGGCAAAGTAGAAAGCAAGAATAGGACTTTAAAACCCCATCTGGCTAAGTTACGCCAGGAGACACAGGGTAAATGGCTTGCTTGACTACCTGTATCTCTTCTTAGGATTCATAATTTGCCTCACCTAAGGATGACTTGTAGCCCATTTGAGATGGTTTATGGTAGGGCATTCTTGAATATAGATTTGATAGTAGACCCTGAAACAGTAGCAATGACTAAACAGAGCTCCAGTGCCTCTTGCACAAATGGGGAAAAGTACCTCAAGAAGGGAAAGATCCTGGTTCTCTAATTGTTCATCTTGGCCAACAGGCTTTGATCAAGTTCTGGCCTAAAGGACATCCTTAAAAGGAAAAATATCGTTGAACTCCCAAGTGGCAAGATCCTTTCACAGTGATTCTTTCTACCTCCACTGCAGTGAATGTCCTGGGGATCGACAACTGGATCCACATCTCCAGAGTGAAGCTGCCTCCTATTTGCACACAAGCTGCTCCTGAGACATCAGCTAGGACAGTCTCCACTCAATGTCCTACAAATATGACTTAATACACTATAGAACCCCTGGAAGGACTTTTTTTTTCTTTAAATAAGATAAGACAAAGACTATATGAGTACTGACACTGTATTGCCACTAGTGCTTTAAATCCTGGGTTGCTCCTCTATTCCCTTCTTTGCTTTACTGTGGGGATGTCTTCTAGCATTGATCTCTATTGATCTTGGTGATTAGTCTCACTTTTCACATCTGCTCTGTTGGGATGGGTCCCAGTGGCTGGGTATTTTGTTCTCGTGGGATTCTGAAGACCATGGGAAGCCATTCTCTGTATCTCAGACTATCTATGAGACACATTTATGCTAACTCTAGTCATGATCCCATGAAAAAAGGGACCCCTAAATCAGCCTCATAAGAGCTGCCATGCAGCTGGGAGCTTTAGTCTGAGATCCATACCTTTGGATGACTCCTTTGACAGACATTCTTAGTCAGCAGCCTGTGCACTATTAAGAGCAGTCTGCCCAATGGTTTCCAAAGTGAGACAATTTAATGAGAGAGTTAGGGTGGTTACCACCTTATGTTTGCAAGCATATTGTTGTGCTAAATGCATCAGATTGATTCACTACTGATTGGTGTAGCAGACCAGGCATTGGGCCAGCACCGAATGGAACGGAGAGCTGTGTGGAATGAACGTGGTCATGGTTACCACCTGGCTGGATGGACAGTGCACTCTAAGTTTTACCTGGGTCCAAGGTAGATGTAGAAGGGAGTTGCCACTTCCTCCTAATCTGGACACATTGTCTGTTGCTGTGCTAGGTCTGTCTTTCACTGGTATGGTCATCTAACCTTTTTCGTTGCACCTTCAATAGGAATACAAGATGAGGGTATGCATGGCTTCCAGCCAGCAGAAGCCATGAGTTGCATTGGAAGATGGAGCCCCAGTAGCCAGCCAGACCCAGCTGATCTGATTTGCACTCATTGTGATCAACACACTACTTACTAGGATTCAGACCCTGGACTCCACTGGACCCATTTACATGAAGGAGATATTTGGTGAGAGAAAAAAATACTCTGGTCTTGTTTCCTAGAATGCAAGTGTGATTACTGCTGTCGTCATGAGCTCCAGAGGTCACAGCACAGTACCGCGGACTCTAATGGTCCTTTGAATGATTGCTGAGGGAGAGACATAGGAGATACTGCTCAGATCACCTCCTCTCTCATCCAGACCCCTTTTGCCTTACTGGGGGATTAATGCCAGCACAGCCTGCATCAGCAGCCCCTCAAGTAGTACCAGCATCTGCTACACCACTTTGTTCCTCTCTCTTTCCAAATGCTTAACTTATTTCTCCCTTTTGTATTTTATAGTGGGTATATAATTTTAAGAAAAAGGGAGGGGGGGCATAAGGAATAGAATGTCTTGCTAGTAATATTTCTTAAGTTAGCATTTTATAATAGTGTTTATGGAATTCCCAGTTGTCACAGGTACAAGCCATGAGTGGTGATCAGGCAATTCCAGATACCTGAATGGCTATTGTTCTTCTTAATGTCTGTGTGGGCCTAGAATTTGTTGCACTTTGTCCATTAATACTGATCATACTCTTCTTCTGTTTCCGCCCTTGTTTTTTTAACCTCCTAGCCCATGCCACTCCCACCTTGTGGCCCTCATCTTCCAGATGATGTTTCATCATGTTGACTCCATTTTATCAGAATCCCAGACAATGCTTCAGCCTGTTACAAAGAATCACCTCTCTAGGACCTCACCCTGATAGGGTTGGGTTAGGGACAGAACAAGCATGTCTAGGAGTGTGGATCGACCAGGCGACGTGCCCCTAGCCAGCGTGAAGCAGTTACAGAAGCTCGAAACTCCCTCCTTCAGCACCCCAAAATAATTTAGGGTCCACACTCCTAGAGGGGGAGAATGTTGAGGGACAGCACAGATACATGAGATCCTGGAGAGCATAGACACTGTTTTCGCTGAGTTTGAACATGCAAAGGATTGGGATATGAGGACAATGCACAATTACATGACAGGGAACACAAGAAAGGTGCATTGCACTGCATGTAGTGGGAGGAGTTTCAGTAACGTTACCATACCTGTCTGGTGGTCTCAGCAGGCCCACAAGAAGCTGGCCCAGGTGTGACATATGTGGGGTGTAAGAGAAGAAGAACCTATGCAGGGAAAGGCCTTCTGTATGCATTCCAAGGCCCTTGGGAGAATCTGTCCCTGAGCTATATCTTTTGAATTTCAACTTTGCACAGATTCTACCTCAGAACTTAATAAAGGAGGATTTGTAATTCGCATTCCATTCACGTGTTTCTTTGTAATGCTTTCAAACAAATTTTGCATCAGATCCATGGACAGGAACTTTCTCTCCCTTTTCCCCTTTTCAGGACCTACTATTTGAAATGGGGAGAAGTATGGACTGGACCCATTTCTTACCCCATTCCTCACCCAGACCTTGAGTGCAGCAAGCTGGGACAGTCAGTCACTGTCCACATTTGAGGGAGTCTTGATTCACTTTTCTTCTAACCCCTCTTTGGGTGCAGGAATTCAGAAAGACCAATGAGTAGGGACTGCTGGCTGCCCCATGCACCCGCCGTCTCCTCTCCCTGCCTTGGTCTCTGGCACTTTCATAGTCCTAGGAACTCACACGAGGTCAGTGCTCCTCATAGAGCCCACTGCCTCAATCACACAGTACTGAGCTCCCCACTGTATAGCCCCACCACAACTGTCCCCTTTCCAGGGAGTACCTCCCCTCCAAGTCTGAAATATAGAAGGTCAGCCATCCACACAATGGATGCCCCCAGCCCCTAGTTATGGAGAGAAAAGCTCCAAGGTTACTTCTCTCACATTTATTCTTTCCACCACATTGGGAAACCTCGTTTTAAGGTTAATTGCACCCATAGCAAGTAATATGGTTCCAGGCTTGAGACAAGCAGTTGGTGTGTGGACTTGTTCTCTTTCCCTCCAATGGGGTCAAGATAGCTCGGCGCTCAGAGCAGGTGCTGGTTGTTAATTCATCAGTCACATGGAGAGTGTGGTGTATTCGGGATCCCTTCCCTGCTAGTGCACATTACAGATCACTGTCACTGGGGCAGGTAGACAAGGACAAAGGGGACAGATAATTAGGATAGATGTCAGGAAAGGGAGGAAGAAGGGAGAGCAACTTCATGCTCAGAAATGCTGGTCACAGTGACTGCTTGCTGAAGAGCAGGATGACACAGAGTTTACATCACCATATGTCAAAGTCTGAGCAGAGCTTTGGTCTCTGTCTCTGTCCTCTCTCTGTTTCTCTTCCTCACATTAAAGTAAAACCTATAAATATAACAAGAAGAATAAAGCTATTTACGTGTTGAGCTCTGCATTCAGTGCCCGGTATCCAGAAGACCTGAGACCTTCTTAAGGATTGCTTTGGGGAAATCAGCACAATTCTGCTCCCCAGAGTAGGCTCAGGAATGTTGGTCTAGCACTGTGGTTAGGGAAGGGATGAGATGCCAACTCAAGGGTTGTGTTTAATATGGGGCAGAAGATCTTGGGCCCCAGAACTCACCTTCTATCCTGCATCTCCATCTGGGATTGAACATGGCAGCCTCCGGGTTCTAGAAGATAATAACCTGCTCCTGCTCAGAAAGGGCCAGTATCTTGTCCGATATATCCACTGCACCTCTCTGCCCCCAACAATGCACGCACACACACACACACACACACACACACGCACACGCACACACACACACACACATGCACGTGCACCATGAGTGTGACTGCCCTAGAAGGGATCACAGTGTAACCTGGATTCATGCACCTCACACAGCTCTTGTGTTTCCTCAGGGTACCTCATGCCAAATAACTCAGGATATAAGAGCTGAGAATGGAGACAATGCCAATGCTGACAGAAAAGTTGCTCACTCTTAGAACTGTGCAGCCAAACCTTCCCAATGTTGGGACACATCTAGTGACCATCTTCTTCATTCAAAAGTCTCCATGGAAGTGAGCTGGATTGGCTCTTGTCTCTAGAATTTGGGTGGTGGGCTGCCAGAACTCTCAGTTCTGTTGATGCCAGTTACCAGTGGAGTGAGGTCACTTTCTCAAGACTCTAGTATTCAGGCCCCTTGCATCAGGCATGCTCAGAGCCTCTCTGTGGTGCTGACAACATAACTGCACACAAATAGACAACAAAGTCTCCCCCACTCTCTGGGAATGGAGCCAAGACCCAAATCTGGGGAAGAGTTGAGTTCAGACCATTCACTGCAGTTGTATCATAGGAAGTCATGGTGTCTCTATTACTCCACCACCCCTAACCTGCACAATATGTAACTTGCTAGAAACTGCTTCCTAAGGACCTCATCAGGTGTGTATGAGGTAATCCTACAGGTACCGTCTCTCAGTGGCCTGCAGGCTTTATACCTGGGGAGTAGAGGTTTACCACGTGTGGGAAAGGTGGGTGGTCAGGTTGATAACTCAGGGAGGAATAGGGTTCTGTAGTTGTTCCTTAGTTGTATCTTGTTTTGCCTGGAACTACTAGGCTACAATGATCATTTCCTCATTCTGAGGTCTGCAACCAAACCTTCATGCAGTCCTGGAGCCATCATCGTCACTTCCCCATTCTGATATTTCTCAGAGACTCCCAGTGCCCATTCTCCCTACAGGCCTCTGTGGATTCTGGTGGTGGTCTGATGCAGCTGTCCCTGTTTAGTGAGATGGAATAGATGAAGTCATCAGCCAGCTCCATGATGAATGTCCAGGAAAGGCTATTCAAAGAGAGTGGGTGCTGGGACAGGCACCATGGGCCCTCCATCCCCCCTATGCTCCTATGCCATGGTATACCTTAGGAATGAACACAGAGCATTGGGACATAGTAAAGATGGTCTCCTGCACTGCTGAGATGGAAGCAACCCACCCAAGGCCTGTCTGCAAGCTGCCTCCTGCCACTGTGGAGTGGTCTGCATTTCCCTTCAGTGTCTCCTTGCCTCCAAGTGCAGAGACCAGGTTGAGATTACACCTGGGTTATGATCCAACAATGGAGGACCCAGCCAGGACACCAAAGGAAATGGGCCTGGAAATGAAGGTGTGACTGGAAGATTCCTATGCTCACCTTGGAGCGGTGAGGATTTTTCCTGTATCACTTGCTTGTCAGCACAGGGACATGAGATCACTGAAGCTTTGATGTGGAACTTGAAGGATCATGCATCTCTCTCTGGCACCAGGGAAAAAGGCAGGTGTGTGCAGTGGGCCCTGATGTGTACAGTGTGCTGACCACTGAGTCTGAAGTTCCTGTTAGGATGCTGAAGGAAGACCTGGCAGAAGATCAGAATGTGCTGATGGACAAAGTTAGGAGAGCACAGGCAACTGTGGATTAAGATCCAGAATCATGTGACAGAACTGCTTAGGATGTGTATGAGACTGAATCCCAGGAAACAGGAAAAATTAGAAATAAATTCTCAACTGTCTGGAAATCCTCACAATAAACAATTTGTTCTCTTTCTGCTTCTTAAGGTTGTATGTTTAATTGGTCTTTTATTTTATGTACTGATTAGAGAACATGATGGAGAAAATGTAAACATGAAGGCTTTCTTTAAATTTTGTTTTATTTTACAAAATTACATGTCAGCAGGGGTTTAAATCCACACCATTCCCACCACCAGAGTTCTGAATCTTCAGTCTCCTCACCACAAGCCACCACTGTTCCCCTAAGTTTGTAGATGTGGGCCAACCATCATCTTTACAGCTATATGTCTACATTTATATATAATCCCCCCTTCTTTTTCCTGATCCCATCCTCTCTTCCCCTCCACACCACTCATGGAAACATTACTCCCTCCATATGTTCCTCTCCTTTTCCTTCTCTCTCTGGGTGCTGATGGAGCTAGAACTCAGAGCCCTCTTATCTTCATCCTATCACTTCTCCCCTGATGGGAGTATGGATCAAGGTAATTTTTTGGCTTCTGTAACTGCTTCTCCGCTGAACATGGGCATTGGTAGATTGATCCATACCCCCAGCCTGTTTCTGTCTTTCCCTAGTGGGCCAGAGCTCTGAAGATGGGAGGGTCCAGGACACCTTGGTGAGGTTGTCTGCCCAGAGAAGTCAGAATGGTGTCCTGTAATTTAGCGTTTGGATGATGGATGGCAAGACCTAAGTTGAAACAAATTGGTTAATGACCAGGAACCAAAAAGTAGGCTTAGAGCAGATGAGATTAGGGACCTTAAGGTAGAAGACAGCCAGGAAATCCATTTTAGGCATGTTTGTGGGGGCACATACCTATGGCAGTTTTGCTTGAGTTTGATAGCTAGCCTGAAGCTGGATAAGAATATTGTCTGAAAGGATGGTGTCAGAGTAGAGAAAAGGGTTAGTAAGTTGGATTAGGGAAGTGAGTAGCTCCTGTCCTTAAAAAAAATTCTGTGGGGAATCGGGCTGTAGCGCAGCGGGTTAAGCGCAGGTGGCACAAAGCACAAGGACCAGCATAAGCATCCCGGTTCAAACCCGGCTCCCCACCTGCAGGGGAGTCGCTTCACAGGCAGTGAAGCAGGTCTGCAGGTGTCTATCTTTCTCTCCTCCTCTCTGTCTTCCCCTTCTCTCTCCATTTCTCTCTGTCCTGTCCAACAACAACAACAACAATAATAACTACAACAATAAAGCAACAAGGGCAACAAAAGGGAATAAATAAATAAAAATAAATATTAAAAAAAATTCTGTGGGGGCCGGGCGGTAGCACACCTGGTTGAGCGCACATGTTATAGTGCGCAAGGACCCAGATTCGAGACCCCGGTCCCCACTTGCAGGGGGAAAGTTTCACAAGTGGTGAAGCAGGGCTGCAGATGTCTCTCTCCCTCTCTGCCTCCTCCTTCCTTCTGTATTTCTGGCTGTCTCTGTCCAATAAGTAAATAAAAATAATTATTAAAAAAATTCTGTGTATACAATTAACTACCCCCAGTCATCTGACCCAGGGTCCATATATTATATATATTTAGGACCAGAACTTGTGTAACCTCTAAGTCGCTACTGGCTCACAGCTTATGGTCATAGATGGGAACCTTGCAGGCTGCACTTATTTCGGGACCAGTCTTTCTTGAGTGGCAGGGCAGGATGGGCTATCCCTATCATTGCTGTTTTATGGTGAGGACAAGGTCCTGGGAGGACCCACAAAATGACATTCCTGATGGAAGTGACCAGTGGTGGTGGAGAGAGGGATCCATTAGAAGTCTAGGCCCATCTTGTGTGTGGAATTCCCTAACTAGGGCCCCAGATGATGAGGTAGTGTGATACTGACCAAAAGGGTCATTGTTAAGTGGGCCACTCTCTTGCACTTATGCAACTTTTGTAGTCCTTTCTTTATTTGATGATCTTAGACTTTCTCTCTGTTGTTTCCACATTGAGAATAATTTGTTGAACCCAACCAGAATTAGATTTTGGGATCTGTCTTCTTTGGGCCTTTCTGCCTGGCCACCCAGATAATTTGGTCTAAGTCCAGTCAATTAGAGAATTTATAATGCACTCTTTAGGCACCTCAACCATCATCGAGCACTTTGACTTGGAGTTATATAGTTACCCCTTGCTTATGATACATGTAGACCTCTACCCAGTAGCCTAAACCCTAGCCTAATCTGGTATCTGTTAGTTAAATGATGTGCCATCTAGCATGGATATAGGTAGACCCATGTGTTTAGGAAAGATCTCACCAAATTTGAAGAGTTGCGAGGTTGACTTCTCAGGCTTGGTATCTCTGGCTACAGTCCCCACATAAGTAGCTTTATTCTTCTTGTTATAGTTATATGTTTCATTTTAATGGGAGGAGGAGAAACAGAGACACAGAGACCACAGCTCTGCTCAAACTTGGATTTATGGTGGTGTGGAGGATTAAGCCTGGGATTTTGGAGCCTCAGGCATGAAAGGTGTGTATTTTTTTTTCTTGTTGCATAACCATTATGCTATCTTCCCTATTATATTATTTGTATCTTTTTTTTCCCCCTTGACATAAGGGTTATCTCTGGACTGGGTGCCTGCACTACAAATCACTGTTCTTGGTGACCATCATTTCCTTTTTTGAAAAAAAAATAATAGAAATTGAGAGGAAATGTGGCAATAGAGAGGGAGAGAGAGAAACGCAGCTTTGCTCCATTGCTCATGCTTGTCTGTTAGCAATCTGGGCACTTGTAAATGGTGACTTGTGTGATGTACTAGGTATGCTGTCTCTCATCTCCCATGAGGACTTTTAGAAAAGAAGAATCCATATCCAGTGTGGAAAGTGGACAGTACTCCGAAACAGAGAAAGCAAGGGAACATGACACTCCTCACTGTGCCAGGGACACAGATTCAGAGACCCTGGATAGCAGGCAACTAACAGTGCAGAGAGAGGGGTCCCCCTCTTGCAGGCATGCAGCTTTACCACTGTCTCTGAGGGATGACCTTGCAGCTTTCCTGCTGTGTGGGCTATTACTGGCGCCTTGTCCTCCCTGCCCCCAGGCAACCCCAGGTCCCCTCCTCCTTTTGGAAACTTGAAAGCAGAATTAGACTAGTGCCTGTCACCCCTTGGAAGAACTCCTTCCTACCTTTAAGTGGGTTTCTTAGTACCTTCCCTCTGATACCAGCTGGATGCTTCCTATACAGCTAAGTCTCTCCTATTTTATATAAGAGGCATTTTATTATTCTGGACGATGGAGAGTGGGTTACACCAGCAAAAGACAGAGCAATGGCACAGCACCTCTGATGGAGTTACAACCTCAGGCAGGAAAGCACTACATTCTGAAGTTGAGCTATCTCACCTGCCCTGCTCCAGCCCTTGAAATGTAGGAAACCTTTAGGGGGATAAAGGTTGCTGTCAGCTGGCTTTCTATCAGAGAAAAAGGATTGACTGAGGGCTCAATGGGAGAGAGCATTTGCAGGGAAGGGCTACAAAGAAGGCCTTGAGCTCATCGTTGCCATCTGTGGACATGCAGTAGAATGTGCATTTAAGACATTTTTTAAATTTATTTATAAAAAGGAAACACTAACAAAAACCATAGGACAAGAGGGGTACAACTCCACACAATTCCCACCACCAGAACTCTGTGTACCCACCCCTCCCCTGATAGCTTCCCTATTCTTTATCCCTCTGGGAATATGGACCCAGGGTGATTATGGGGTGCAGAAGGAGGAAGGACTGGCTTCTGTAATTGCTTCCCTGCTGAATATGGGTATTGACAGCCTGTCTCTTTTCCTAGTGAGGTGGGGCTCTGGGGAAGTGGGGCTTAAAGATAATTATCTTTATTTATTTATTGCATAGAGACAGCCAGAAATTCAGAGAAAATGGGGATATAGAGAGGGAGAGAGACAGGCATCTGCAGCATTGCTTCACCACTTGTGAAATTTCCCCACTACAGGTGGAGACCGGAGGCTTGAACCTAGATACTTGTGCATTGTAGCCTGCGCTCAAGTGGTGCGCCATCATGTGGCCCCTAGGAGAATGCAGTTAAGGAGGAGTATTCATCTCATCCAATGTGATCAGACATTACTAAACAGTACATTGCAGCAGGAAGGTGGCTTGTGATGGAGACCAAGATGAGCCTGTGGGACTTCACAGGTGCCATCTCTGATCCTTCTGTGCCTGAGTTCTATAGATGTTTATCTCTATCTTATTTGCTCAGTGCATAAATAACTTTTGAAACAAAGGTATGGGGTAGGCCAGTGGTACACCAGGTTGAGTACACACAGAACCCAGGTTCAAGCCCCTGCTCCCCAGTGCTGCAGGTGTCTCCTTTTCTGTCTCTCTTTCCCCCTCACAGTTTCTCTCTGTCTTATCTAATACTAAAATGAAAGAAAAGACAGAAAGAAAATAAGGAATGTGGGCAGGGCACAATGGTTATGTAAGAATACTTTCATGCCCGAGGGTCAAAATCCAGCATGGGCATATGCCAGAGATAAGCATTTTTCTGGTTAGTAAATAAAAAATAAAGTACTATGTGCACTTAAACAAGTATGCCACCGCCCAGCCTCCCAAATAAATATAATAAAAGAAAAAGTGTATTGGAAATGGAGAGCATCCAGAAAGGGAGAAAGCAAAAGATCATGTAACCTGTCACTTTTCTAGGGGCTCCAGATTCAGGAGTTCCTGAGCTGGCATCTAACAATGCACAGATGTGGGTCTCCTCTCTCTGGCAGTGTTCCCACCATCTGGGATATAAAGTTACACTTGGTGACAAAGACCATACCTGAAACCTGGAATACACATGGTGAAAAACAATATGACTTCATTTTCAGAATTCAATGAGCAACTGAAACATTTCTAAAATGGCCTAGTTCTTCCGATTTTTGTATTTTCAGGGGTCTGAAACCTGGGGTGTGCTAGCAGCTGGGCCCTTTGAGATAGCACAATGGCTATGCAAAAAAAAAAAAAAAAAACACTTTCATGATGTTAAGTAGTTAAGGCTAACAGGTATTAAAGAAGTACTGATTGTTTTGGTGGAAGTTAAGGGTTTCCAAATCTATCTTACAAGAAATAAAATGCTGCCAGTAACCAGCTAGGTGGAAAACCACCACTCAGGAAGGACCTAAGAACGAATTGTAAGATGGCAGAACTCCCGGTCTTGCCAAGAACATCTGCCACACTGGAAAGAATCAGGCCCTAAATGTCACCTGGCTTACTGAGGAGGAAAAGCATACCTGTCAATTACTGCAGTTGGAACAGGCCCAGAAAGGACAGAGAGGTGGCTAAAGGTGACTCCAGCTTCATTACACTGTGGTCATAATAAATTAAAGGGAGTCGGATAGTAGCGCAGCGGGTTAAGCGCACATGATTCAAAGTGCAAGGACCAGCATAAGGATGCTTGTTTGAGACCCCAGCTCCCCACCCACAAGGGAGTTGCTTCACAGGCGGTGAAGCATGTCTGCAGGTGTCTATCTTTACCCCTCTCTGTCTTCCCCTCGTCTCTCCATTTCTCTCTGTCCTAACCAACAACAACAACATCAATAATAACCACAACAATAAAACAACAAAGACAACAAAAGGGAATAAATATAAAAATAAAAATAAATAAAAATAAAATAGGATTGCAGTTTGTCCCCCTGCCACCCCACATGGGTTTTTCTGTATGCATTATGGGTAAGCACAAGCCCAGACTACTAATAATTTTATACGCCCTTGTCAGTCTTTGATATAATCTCAAGCTCCTTCAAATTTACTATAAAACACACTTGCTGCGATATTTCGGGGCCCATCTCCTTTCTCAGTAGAGAGCCCTCATTCAATGAGTGTCACCTTTCTCATGAACAATACAGTAAACCTCTTGGCTTCAACTTCTGGGGGTCAATCTTTCTTTGTTCATTATCACAAGGACTGAAATAGCTTCGGTTTCTTAAGCAGCTCTACCTGATGACAATGCAAGGGGCTCTGAAGTCCCATGTTCAGTCCCCAGCATCACCAGAAGCCAAAGCTGAGCAGTGTGTGTATGGGGGTGGGGGTTGGTCGTAAATGCTAACAGATTCATTCTCTAAGGAATTCAACTGCCTCCTGCATAGAAGTCTGTCTCTTAAGGGTATAAGCCTGGAAGGAATGGTCAGCTGTCTCAGACTGTTTCCCTGGAATGTGGATGTGCCATTGGGCAGGTGGGTTCATTCTTGAGGCTACTTCTTCATCCAGACACCTAAGAGGTGCTTTTGACCTCAGTCTTCTCTATTTTGCTCTGTTACCACTCTTTCTTCTCTGGGAAAAAAGAACTCTTAAATATAAAGAGAGGAGAATGTTGTGTAAGAAATTCCCAGGGTTGCTTGGGAGGTTTCTGGGAAAACCAGTTTAAAGATAGGAACTCTTCCAGGGAACTGGGACCAGCACTCAACTCTGCTTCTGAGTTTCCAGAATGAGGGGAGGACTTAGGGCTGCCTGGGAGTGGAGACAGGGACAAAAGACTTGCAAGTGGAAGCCTCTGCCTTGGATCCATGCTCTGCTGTGGTGGTTTACTATCTATTTTCTGAACTGCAGCTCTCCCTCTTAATAAAAAAGCTTTGCATGTTGATATATAGTGTAAATAGAAAATGAAACCACAAAGAGAAAAATTGGACTAGGAGGACTGCTCAGTACTAGAACCTTAAGAGCAGAGATCCAGAGTGCCATCCACAGCAAATACATCAGCCTGTGCTGGACTTTGCTCTTGTCTCTCTTTGAGTAATCTCCCTCCTTTCCTTCCTCCCTCTAGATAATTATATAAAACAATAGACTATCTACACATAATACGACAGTGTGACCTGAAGTGAATACACTCTCTTAACAGGGTCAAAATGCTACAAATGCATTCACCTAAGGCACCTGAAAGATAGAGAATCAGCACACAGGCTGGGGAGACAGCATAGTGGTCAAACAACAGACTTTAATGCCTGAGACTCTGAGGTTCCAGGTTCAATCCCTGGCACAAACATAAGCCAAAGCTGAGCAGTGATGTGGTATTTCTCTCTAATTAAAATAAAGTGAAATGAAATATAATAAAATATGAGAGAGAGGCAAACAGTTAGACATGAGTCCAAATAATATATCCATGATTCAGGGAAACATCCTAAGAATGAATAAGCTGATCACCCCCTCCAGAACAGGGATCATTAGAAGTCAAATCTGGCTGCTGGAGACAGAGCTCAGTTGATAGAATGAGGGACTCTCATGCCTGAGGCTCTGTATTAGAGCCCCAGTATTACATGTACCAAAGTGGTGCTCTGAGTTCTCAGTGTGAAACTCTTTATCTAATATGATATAATTGAAAAAATTAAAACAGAAAGACAAACCTCTGGGTTGGAGGCAGTAGGTCCTGTAATGGCAGGAACAGTTACCCTCAGCAGAGACACAAGTATCACTGAGAATATGAGGAATGTCAGCATTTCTTAGTTATGCTAGTGGGGGCCAGGTGACTTATTCTTTTAAGAGCCTGGACCCCTGTGTTGGCAGGCTTACAAAGGCAAAAAATGCAAAGCTCGGAGGAGTTGTACAATCACAATGTACAACTTCATTCTCATCTCTACAGCCAGGTGTCTGTCCCCAGGGTGAGGACACAGAAACTCCCTGTCCTGTCAGGATGAGATTCACCATGTGGATGGGGGTCGTAGAGACACTCCCCAGGGTTCCCAGGGCTGTTATGCACATCTGGGTTTGATACAGGAATCCAGCTAGTCAACTCTTTATTTGCCTTTTCACAAGGACTCAGGTTCAAACCCCTGTTCCCCACCTGCAATGGAGAGGAAGCTTCATAAGTGGTGAAGCAGCACTGCAGGTGTCTGTTTCTCTCTCCCTCTCCTTCCAAGCTCAGTTTTTGTTTCTATGCGATAAATAGTTTTTTTTAAAAAGAGGTCTTTACTTAATCCAGAGGCAAGAATGTGAGTTATAATAGTGATATGACAGGAGAGTGAACATAAAGTTATCACCTACTTTGTGACTGAGATGAAATGAGAAACCTCAGGCATGCAAGCCCTGCCCTCTCCCAGCTGAGCTGTTATGCCTACCACTCTCTGTAGTCATTGAGATGTGGGAGAGTTATTTAATTTTATTTATTCTTGTTTTACTAGGTCTCTGCTCAAATTTGGCTTTTGGTGGTGTTTGGGAGTGAACATGGAACCTTTGGTGCCTCAGGCAGTAAAGTCTCTCTGCATAACCATTATGATGCCCACCCCCATCCAAGATGTGGGAGGGATTTACAAAACTTACTCTCAGCTGACTCCACACATCCCAGCCAAAGGAGCAACAACAGGCAAGGGAGCTGGTATTTGCAGGAGGCCAGCAAAGCAAACTTTATCAGCTGTTTGTCACCTCCTTGTGGACACACAGTAGAATGCACCTCAGGAGTGCATACTTTCAATCCATTGTTAAATCCATAATACTTTTCCTAAGCAAAGTTCTCTCTCTCTCTCTCTCTCTCTCTCTCTCTCTCTCCCTTTTATTTAAAAGGTACTTTCCTGTCTCAGAGATGAGAGAGTGATTAACCCAAGAGGCAGACAGAGAGGCGGCAGAACAACAAGATAACATCTATATGGCTGCTGGGATGGAGCATAGAGCCTCAGGGAAGTAGATCCTGTGATTTACCACCTGAGCTATTTCTCTTGCCACTGTCTAGCCCTTGGAGAGTGGGAGAGCTTTAAATAATGTTACTGTCAGTCTGCACAATACACCAGAGCAAAGGATGCAAGTAGAATCAACCTCATGAAGAATATGTATAACCAAGTGTCGGGCGTTTTTTTAAGGAATTAGCTAATATATTTATTTGATTTGATTTGTTACAATAGCAATGCACAACTCAGGCTTATGGTGGTGCTTGGGACTGTACCTAGGAACCCGGGTACTTAAATTTTTTGCATAGCCATTATGCTGTCTCCTAGTCTCATAGTAAGACATTCCCAAATGTGCCAGAGAACACATTGCCACAGTAGTGGTGGTGGCTCAGTGACAGAGAGCAAAATGGGTACATTTGAGGTCCCTGGTTCTGACCCACCCTCATATGCCACATTGTTTTGTGGCCTATCTCTTTAGCCTTGAAAATAATCAAAACATGTCCAGTGTGGAAAAAGGAGAGTACCTCCAAATGGAGAAAGATGAGAACAGGATCCACGTGGTGGCACACCTGGTTAAGCACACACATTACAGTGCACAATAACCAGGTTCAAGTCCCTGGTCCCCACCTCCAGGGGGAAAGTTTGATAAGTGGTCAAGCAGGACTGCAGGTGCCTCTCTGTCTCTTTCCCTCTTTATCACTTATTTTCCTCTCAATATCCATCTCTTTCCAATAAAGAAATATTAATAAAAGACAAAGGGAATGTGTCACACCTTATGTTCCATGGGCTCCAATTCAGAGAACCTGGGCTGGTACTAACATGCAGAGAGTGGGGGTGCTCAGTCTCAGGCAGCTTTGCAGCTGTCTGTGTGACTTACAAGTCCTGGTCTTTCACTAACCCCTCAGGCAGCCCAGGAAGAATCCTCACTTGAGTAACACTGAAGCAGAGTGCAAGGAGTGGTCCCCATCTCCTGGAAGGTCTCTCTCTCTCTCTCTCTCTCCAAATGTGCTCATTTACTTTTGTATATCTTTGTTTACCATGTATCACCCTGGGATGTAATTTCAGGCTAGATAATTGTTTTTTTTCACACCTCATTATATTTTAACACTTTATCTTAAAGACCCATTGTTCCAAGACAATACACTATATCTTTGTTTTCACAGGTTCACTGTCATATTCAAACCATTTACTAAACTCTCCCTGTATCCTTTACCTACCAATCACGATTTCAACCCTAGAATTGGGCAATCTATTATTCTTTCCTAAATATGATTCTCTCAATCCTTTACTCATATTTTGTCATGTCCTTTCTTTACTGCACCAGAAATAACAGAGAATCAGGCATGCATTGTAATTAGAATAATAGCAACCCAAAGTGGTATGAGACTGAAAAGTCACTAGGCTAAGTCTTCCTCTGGACTGAGGAAACAGGCACACATCTATCTACTCAGATGGTTGACGAGGTGCCCATTAATTAGAATCTTTTTTAAAATTTTTTAATTTTTATTTTTTATTTAAGGAAGGATTAATTAACAAAACCATAGGGTAGGAGGGGTACAATTCCAAACAATTCACACCACCCAATCTCCATGTCCCACCCCCTCCCCTCATAGCGTTCCCATTCTCTATCCCTCTGGGAGCATGGACCCAGGGTCATTGTGGGTTGCAGAAGGTAGAAGGTCTGGCTTCTGTAATTGCTTCCCCGCTGAACATGAGCATTGACTGGTCGGTCCATACTCCCAGTCTCAGGCTAGGTAATTGTATAAAAACATTTTATAGTACATTTAGGTTTGTGTATGATGTCTGAACAAAGCATTTCATTCATAAACCTCACCAATCATTTCATTACAGGTCACTAGTTTATTTTTAAAATAATATTTTAAATTTTTTAATGCTATAGGACAGAGAGAAATTGAGAGAATGGAGGGAGGGAGGGAGGGAGAAAGAGACAGAGAGAGAGAGAGAGAGACCTGCAACACTGATTCATTTGCAGGGAGTGGTGAAGCTACATGAGCAGTGAATCTAGGTACTTGCATATGGTAGCATGTGTGTTCCACCATCTGTGTTACTGCCAGGCCCCTCATTTATTTAGCTTAACACCTTATAATTATTACACACAAAATAAACATACTGCACACATTTAAAAGATGTTCCTCTAAAATGTATTAGATCTTAAAATACAAATTTTTAAAATTTTCTTTATTGGGTAATTAATGTTTTATATTCAATAGTAAATACAATAGTTTTTACATGCACATTTCCCAGTTTTCCATATAACAATACAACCACAACTAGGTGCTCTGTCATCCTTCTTGGATCTGGATTCTCCCCCACACACCCTAGAGTCTTTTACTTTGGTGCAATACACCAATTCCAATTCAGGTTCTACTGTGTTTTCTCTTCTGATCTTATTTTTGAACTTCTGCCTGAGAGTGAGATCATCCCATATTCATCCTTCTGTTCTGTTTCTGATTTATTTTGCTTAACAGGAATTTTTCAAGGTCCATCCAAGTTTGGCTACAGTCAAGTCACCTTTTTTATAGCTGAGTAATATATATATATATATATATATATATATATATCCCACAACTTGCATCTGTTGTTGGATACCTGGGTTGCTTCCAGTTTTTGACCATTACAAATTGTGCTGCCAGGAACATATGTGTACACAGATCTTTTTGAATGGGTGTATTGGGTTCCTTAGGATATATCCCCAGGAGGGGAATTGTAGGATCATAGGGGAGGTCCATTTCTAGCCTTCTGAGAGTTCTCCAGACTATTCTCCACAGAGGTTGGACCAACTGACATTCCCACCAGCAGTGCAGGAAGGTTCCTTTGACCCCACAACCTCTGCAGCATTAAAATACACACTTCTAATTCAAGGTGACATTTTAAAATTATTTCGACAGAACAGCAGAAAAAATATGATTCTACAATTATACAAAAGAAGGAGCCATAATCCTTAATTTTGGAGGGAACAGCTGAACAGATAATATGACACTGCCTTCTCATGAAAAGCAACAGAGAGAGAGAGAGAGAGAGAGAGAGAGAGAATGGATAGAAGGAAAACATAATTTTCTGTTTGGTTACCTTGTGGACATGCAGTACTATGCATCTGGGAGAGAATACTTAATTCAAAACAATGTCATTTCAATTTTCAAATTGCCACCAGAATATTGCTGGTGACTAGTGGTCATGTTTTCTTTTTGTCTTACTGTTCTTTGTTCCTTCTACCTTCCTTTCTAAAAAATATTTTACTTAAGTATTGTTTGGATAGAGATTGACAGAAAGGGGATAGAGTGAAGGAGAGAGAGGAGAGACAGGATTAGCACTGCGTCACTACTCATGAAGTTTATGCCTGCAAGTGGGAACTGGGGATTTGAGCCCAAGTCCTTGTGCATCATTATGTGTGCGCTTTATGGGGGGGTAGAAATTGAGGGCAAAGTGGGAGATAGTGAGAAAGACACCTGTATCATTGCTTCATCGCTTGTGAAGCCTGCAGGTGGTGACTGGGGACTTGAGTCAGGGTGTTGCACGTGATGTGTGCACTCAACCAGGTACACTGCATTTAATGTTTTGGCTCTCCTTGTCAAAATGAATTGTCTTTAGGTTTTGGGCTTGTTTCTAGACTCTCATTTCTATTCATTATCACTGGCAACTTTATTATATATATTTGTCTGATTTGTATAGTAAAATAAGAGTACAAAAATCAGAAAAATTTCAGAGCACATTTAACATCATGTGGCAAAAGAAAAGATTCTATATGCCCATCAGATGGAAATGCTTCAAAATAGACCAGTCAGGGCTGGGTGATGGAACACGTATTAATGTGTAAAGACCCACACAAGGATTCAGTTCAAGTACCCACTCCTCACCAGCAGGTGGTACGTTTCATAAGTGGTGAAGCAGGTCTGCAGTTATCTACTGTTCTCTTTCCCTTTTTCTTTCCTCTCCCCTCTCAATTTCTCTGTCCTGTTGAATAAACTACAATAAAAGAAAAAAAAAGGAAAAAGTGTCCGCATGGGGTGAGGAATTCTTGGTGATGGCACACAGCTCCAGAGATAACCCTGGAAGAAAACAAACAACAAGTTATTCATTATACAAAATACTTAGTGGTTAAAATCAGATAGAATCAATCAAGTACATAACTTCTAAAAAGTTAAGAAATATAGTAAGGTGGCAGGCTACAAAATAAGTATCAGTACATATGATAATAAATATGAGTACATTTATGTACTCATGTATCTATATATATTTTCAAAACTCTATGGAGTTAATATATCTATATTAAAAAGTGATCAGTCTAGGAACTGGAGGCATGGGAAAGATGAAAATAATTCACCACAACAAATTTGGGGAAAGAATATGGCATCTCAAGAGATTTAGTGATTAAAGAAAATCCAGTAGTGAACCATCATGTATGAGCCCATCACAGTAAGAGCAGTGGAACCTTCCAGAACTGATATGAGTCCTCAATGAATCTCACCTCGCAGGGCACAGTTAATTGTAAAGGATCACCTACCTCCCTGAGATGTGGCTCTTGGTGAATCTGGCAATGAATCTGCTTCCACAGGAGAAGTACATGAAAAAAGAAGCTCTCTCATCACACTCAAGGATGAGAGAAGATGAGAACAAAGGAGAGTTTTGTGGAGTGGCGTGAGGTGTAGTGGTCAGAGAGTCCACTGACCAGAGGAACACCTGCAACCCAGGCCTGAGACAGAGCTCACTGTGATGTTGCAGAAGGCTGGCCAATCAGAATCCTTCCTGGATAGGGGTGTGTCCTCACTGGGAGTGTCTGCGCAGACCGTGGACAACAGGTCTTTTAATAATGGTTTACAGGATTATAATATCATTTCTTTGTTAATTAATAAGGAGAAGAATCCCACCCCAGGGTACAACCCTCATGTCCTCATCTCAACCTAATCACTCCCCAATAACCTCCATATGCCATGATACTAGGGTTAGGATTTCACATGCAAATTTGAGGAGGGCACAAATATTCAGTCTATTTCAGGGACTTTCTATAAAGTCACTGATCAATCTGTTCTGTAATGTCAAGGTAACAAGAGATCAAGCAACATGAGGGACTGGCATCTAAGGAGACCCAAGCTACTTGAAAGGGTGTGATCATTGGCCTTTAGTAGACAGTACTGATGGACAGATAGTATTAAATGGATAGACCAATTGGACTGTGATTTCTTCCTTTTTTTTATTGCCCACTAGTATTATTGTTGGGGTTCCATGTGATACCTGCAAGATAAATCCACTGATCCCAATGAAATTTTTTAATTTTATTTTATGTTTAGTTTATTTGTTAGTGGATAGAGACAGAGAGAAATTGAGAGGGGAGGGAGTGATAGAGAGGGAGGCAGAGAGACACCTGCAGCTCTACTTCACCAATTTTGAAGCTTCCCCCCAGCAGGTGGGGACCATCCTTGTGTGGTGTATGTGCTTAACCAGGTATGTCATCAATTGCCCCCCCCATGACAATTTTTTCTTCACTTCTTTCCCTTTCCTTCGACAAGACCATAGGATAAGGGGAGTACTATTTCACACAATTCCCACCACCAGAACTCTGTATCCCATCCCCTCCCTTGATAGGTTTCCTATTCTTTATCCCTCTGGGAGTATGGACCCAGGGTGATTATGGGGTGCAGAAGGTGGAAGGTCTGGCTTCTGTAATTGCTTCCCCACTGAACATGGGCATTGTCAGATTGATCCAAACTCCCAGCCTGTCTCTTTCTTTCCCTAGTGGGGTAGGGATCTGGAGAGGTGAGGCTCCAGGACACATTAGTGGGGTCATCTACCCAGGGACGTCAGATTGGCATCATGGTAGCATCTGAAACCTGGTGGCTAAAAGGAATTAAGATGTCAACAGCTGTACTATATTCATATATTAACATCCTTCCATGAATTTAAAAAGAGAGAAAAGGGAACGTGACTGACATGTGAGGTTTACTATTTGATGTGATAAGTAAGCAAGGTATCCACTTATGTAGTGGTGAAAAAATAGAAACAATTAAAGGATCTACGGTGGAGAGAATGTTCTGCAGATGCCTATCATGGGGAGAGAATAAATTGTATTCATGAATCAGTAGTCATACTGTATAGATTTCGGGATTCCGGCAGTATATACCCAAATGGGGTATAGCTATTGAGTGGACAGAAAAGTTGTGACACATTTAAATGTGCATAGAAAAGCATAGAAAAATACATCATGACTTTTCTGGCATTTCAATAGGTGAAGCATCATATTTTTCTTTAAAAAGCTTAGACCATTTCTAAGAATGAAACAGATTCTAATTTTTCATTTGATGAGGTGACAGAATCTGTCTTGTACTTATATATATTTGAAGGATCCAGTTTACAAGTTAAAACAGCATAATCTTGTGTAAACCAAATCACAAAGAGTGACAATGACTTTAAGCTCCTTCTCCAAGACAGACTCCATTTAAAGCAGGTAAGGTCTTAAGTCTATGATTATATCAAGATGGACATGGACTCACAGGAAATTTATTTTATAAAATTATGATGAAAATATAAAAAAATAATTTTCCTATCTACACTTAGTTATAGGAAATTTTCTTGCTCTGCCTTTATCAATATATAATGGATTAAAAATATAAGACACGGGAGTCGGGCTGTAGCGCAGCGGGTTAAGCGCAGGTGGCGCAAAGCACAAGGATCCCCTTTCGAACCCCGGCGGTGAAGCAGGTCTGCAGGTGTCTATCTTTCTCTCCTCCTCTCTGGCTCTCCATTTCTCTCTGTCTAACCAACAACGACGACAACAACAATAATAACTACAACAATAAAACAACAAGGGCAACAAAAGGGAATAAATAAATAAAATAAATATTTAAAAAATATATAAGACACATACTTTTGGTGAAAACTTAGAAAACATTGAATGCTAGAAATGTGTTCCTTTTTTTTCTGTCTCCAGGGTTATCACTGGACATCAATATTTGTAATATGAATCCACTGCTTTCAATTGCCATTTTATTATTTTCTTATTTGATGGGTCAAAGAGAAACATGTTTTATAAAAGCTGTTCTCTTGTGGTCCAGAGGTGGTGCAGTGGATTAAATATTGGTCTCTCAAGCATGAGGTCCTGAGTTCAATCCCTGGCAGCACATGTACCAGAGTGATGTCTGGTTCTCTCTCTCTCTCTCCCTCCTATATTTCTCATTAATAAATAAATATAAATATTTTTAAAAGATGTTCTCTCTAGAACGCTAGTATTCCCAGTTAAACATGCTCTGTCCTTTGAAACTATGCAGATACAAATCCTCCTCTAAGAAGTCACTAATGATGCCATAAATGAAATACATCTTTGCAAATTCACAGAATTTTTTAACTTTGTAGATAAATTTAATATTATTAATTTAAAGGTAATAGTTTACTCACTTATAAGCTTTCACGTATAAAATTCTTCCTTCCTTTTCAACTTCTGTCCTTCCTTTTTTCCTTCCTTCCTTTCTTCCTCTTATCTCTCCAAATCCTTATGGAATTGGAGCTCAGAACCCTCTGTTGCTCTTCCCCTAACATTTATCCATCTCTAGGAGTTTACAGAACATTTTCACTTATATCATTGATTGTCTCACAACCTACTTTTACTTATAGTTTAATGGTTATTTATCTAGAATATGTCTTCTCTGCCTGACATCAGATATATGCTAATTATGCTATGCTAATGCTAATTACATTCATGTCCCAACAGTATGATATATTGTACATAAAACTAAAAGCACTTCTGCTAAGACTCTTCTATGATATCTGTGAAATTTGCACCACTGGAGTTTGCCTGGGATTGTCAACACTGTAGTTGTGAACAGCAGTGCCATTTTCATATTAGTCAGTGAGTTGGTAGTTCAACTCCAGGGTCCCATTCTAGAAATTTAGGTATTGGCAATACAGCTCACTTGGATAGTGCACTTGGTTGTCGTGTGCACAACAAATGTACAAGCCTGCCCCTTGCCCCATGCAAGAAAGCTATGGTGCTCTTTTATCTTTCTCCCTGTCTCTCTATCTTTGTCTCTCACTTTCTATCTGAAAAAATCCAACCCAGAGGGGTGAAGCCCTAGTGATTCAATAAATAACTAAATAACAAATAAACAAATAAAACATTGTAATTGTCTTTCTAGGAGCACAATTGGGTTCAACTCTCTTCATCCAATAAATGGAATCTGAAATGGAAATGCAACAAGTAGAGAATTTACTATGTAGTAAAGACCATAAGGAATAATGAAACCAGGATGGGACAGAAGACTGCAGCTGACATGTGACTCAATTACACCAGAGACTTTTAAGTCCATATTAACTAGGAACTCTAAATAGTTAGGTTTAAGATGATTGGTGCAAGTTGTTCAAAGTTCAGAAAAGTAGAAGCTTTGTTCCCCCTTATAGTATATAACCATTGGTAGTAAAACACCTCTATAAACATAAATTTATTATGTTGATTCCCATCCATTTGGATCAAGAAATTCTGAGAAAAGGATTGAATAGTAACCCCAAAGCTACCAACACTCCCAGCTCATGGGGGAGTTACTATCTCAATGCTGATCAGGGATTCCTTCAGCAAAAACTATACTAGTCATTCCACATGAATGTGTAAAATACAAGGTTATGGACATACTAATTACTACTGCAGAAAATTCAGGGTGCTAAGACATAGAAGAAAGGTGAGAACACACATGATTCTTTAAAATACACAGAAAAGTTACTTGTCATGTGAAATAGATCAAGTATATAAAAATTAAAAGTCTTACTAACTCGATGTTTGTGACAAATAGACTGTAAGTATTGCATAGATAGTTCACCTTCAACTGGTGAAAGCTATTTTTCTTATTGAGGACTAAATGAAACTTGAAGGAATGACATATTTCAACATAGGTGGGTAATGTCCTAGTGAGTTTTAAATGACTGAATTTCTTTTTTTAAAAAAAATCTCTTTATTGGAGGATTAATGGTTTAAAGTTTACACTAAAATACAGTAGTTTGAATGTGCATAACATTTCCTGGTTTTCCATGCAACAATCCAACCCCCACTAGGTCTTCCTCCGCCATCATGATACAGGGACAGAACCCTCCCTACCCACCCCAGAGTCTTTTACTTTGGTGCAAGTGACTGAATTTCTTATGTAGACTTATATTGTCATTAACCAGAGCACTATGACATAAACTTGAATTTCAGGAACATTGCATGGGCTATAATGATACCGTCTCTGTTCCTATAATTGTCTCATAGAAAGCTTGATGCTAAAAATAATGTACGGGAAACATATAGGTCCTCCTCCACCTTCATGTACCTGAACCTGAAGGGCACTTGCTCCCTTTAAAGTTCTTTAGTTTGGTGCAATTCTCCAAATTCAGTCTAGGCTCCACTTTGTGTTTTCCTTTCAGTTCTTATTTCTCTTCTGTCAAAGAGTTAGATAAATTCATATTCATCCTTCTCTTTCTGGCTAATCTCACTTAATAAGACTTCTTGAGGATCCATCCAAGATGAGGTAAAGATAGTGAATTCTTCATTCTTAATAGCTAAGTAATATTCCATTGTACATAGACACCACACATATTTTTCTCTCCAGGCTTATTGCTGGGACTGATGTCATCCCTAGAACAATACTGCTCTGGGCAGCCATTTTCTCCCATTTTATTGGATAGGACAGAAAGAAATTGAGAGAAAATCAAAAGATATCTAGGGAGAGAAAGAGATAGATAATCGCAGACTAGCTTCACAGCTTGTGAAGCATCCTACCATCTGCAGGTGAGAAGCCAAGGGTTTGAACCTGGATCCTTGCATGGGTCTTTGTGCTTAGTACTATGTGAACTTACTACTATGTGTGCTTAACTGGGTGTGCTTATGCCTGGACCCCAACCACAACTTAATTTCTCCTCTGTTTTTGGACACCTAGGTTACTTCCAAATTTTAGCTATCATGTATTCTGCTCTTATGAACATAGGTATACACAGAACTTTTTTGAAGGCTTGTGTTTGATTCTATAGGATATATACACAAGAAAGGAATTGGCAGCTCATAGATTAGGCCCATTTCTAGCCTTTACAAGCTCTCCAGACTACTCTCCACAAGAGTTGGATAAATTCATCTTCCCACAAGCAGTGCAAAGGGTTATCTTATCCACAAACTCTCTCCGGAATTTCTTGTTGCTATCCTTTCTGCTCTATGACATTTTCTGAAGAGTAAAGTGGCATCTTATTTTTGCCTTAATTTGCATTTCATTGACCATCAATGACCTGGAGCATTTTTCCTTATCTCTTCCCATCCTAACATAGATCCCCATGTATAAGGGTAGAAATATATGTAGGGCATTGCATGATGATTAGGGACCCATAATAACATGAAGTTGTTACATGGATTACCCTGTCTATGAACCAAATAAAATAAAGGAGCAGCAGATACATGAAACAAGTATTAATAAGATAGTCACATTAACAGCCATACAGTTAAGAGTAGATTTCAATATGCAATGGGATACAGTGAATGGCCCCCATGTATTAGATATGCAAATGCCCCCAATAAAAAGTGGAACATTCCTACCATGGGTTGGGGGAGGGATAGTCATGGAACATTACCACCTGAGCTGACATTAGAAAAAGACTTTCCACCAATCACAGGGGACTGGGACAGTCCACATTCCAATGGGGGCTAAGAAAAGCTGTCCCTTAAGCACCCAGTATAGGTTGGGGTTGCTGCAGGGGGAGGGGACATGCTTCTTTCAGAGGGCCTGTCGCCCCCCAGGCCAGCACCCGGACAATCCCTGTAGTCCAAGACTGTCTCTGTTGGGAAGACCTCCCCCAGACCCCCCACTGGACATGGGCTGCCCTGGCCAACAGCTTCCACTGGTCTCCTGGCAACAGGTCAAGCAGTTGGCATCTCTGATTCTGAGCTGACCTCTGATCAAGAGATTGCTCTCTTCAGGTCTGATCCCTATGCGGTGAACTGCTCCCTCCTGTCCTTTATTCAGAAACTGAGGACTTGTCCTGGGATCAACCAGCACCTATATCAAATGGTCAGGAACACTAAGGGGTGAGAGAGGGGAGGGGTGGGGCCAGGGTGGGATGTGGCCTCTCTGGGCTTCTCTTTGGTCCTGCCCCTAACACACACACACACACACACACACACACACACACACACACACACACACACACAGCTGTGCGGAGATATCACTACTGGAATCTTCAGATCATACTCCAGCTCAGTGTCCAAGCCATTCAAGGTTCCTTCTGGGGTGTGTCCTTCCCAATTACTCAGTCATTGAACAGGGTGACATGTCAGTGACCCCTGGGCAGAAGAGGAGCAGAGGCGCAAGACCTAAGACTAGAGCCTCTAAAAGAAGCTATGCCTCCTCTGACAGCTCAGGGGTCCAGCAGGTCACTTTGAGCAGGGCTGTGCCAACATGCGCAAACAGGTCCTCAACCAAAGCTCCTAGGAAGGGAGCCCAAAAGAGGAGCCATACCCCCTCTGCTGCTGCCCAGGCTGCTCGTGATGCAGGCACTGCAGCCCCCTTCAAAGGGACAGCAGACATCACCCTCCCCAGTGGGGGGATTTACTCAGAAACCCTGAGCCATGTGCTCTCCAAGAGGGGGCCTACATCCCAGGGTCCCTCAGCCACTGCCTTGTCCTATTCTGGGGCCCTGGGTGCAATGGGCTCCAAAGCCCCAGGCTCTGAAACTGACAAAGCACAGACATGGCGGACCCCCACAGCCAGTAATACTGTCCCTAGATTTGTCATCTACATGGCACAGGTCTACCCTGGCAAGCCCAAGACCATGGGAGGGACAGCTCCCACTGCAGTGTCTGGAGCAGACCCCAGAAACAGCAACAGGGGTGATGGGAGCACTGTCATGAGTACCTCTCAGGTCACAAATCAAGATGCTTCCAGCACACAGGGGAGCCAGGGCACAGTCCAGTCATCCCCTGTGCAGGTGCACCTTGGAGGCCACATAGGGAAGGATGCCAGGAACCCCACCTCTCCCAGTGGTCTCTCCAGTGGAGCACCCTCCAGCACAGAAGCAGATGGGGTGCCCTCCTCCACTATAAGCCTTCCACCCCACGACTCCACTGCACCCCCAGGGACTCAGAGCTCCTGCTCTACACTATCCATTTTGAGGGCCCAAACCCACAGCCTGCCCCCCTCTACAGCTTCCCAGGCTGCTGGCAATGCTGGCACTGCCACTTTTATAAGGGCAACATGTACCATAGTGCCCAGTGGAGGGACTCACACTGGCACTCTAAGCCATGATCATTCCAAACAGGGAACTGTGACCCAGGGTCCCTCAGCCACTGCCTTGTCCTCCTCTGGGGCCCTGGGTGCAATGGGCTCCAAAGCCTCCAGCTCTGAGACTGACCCAACACAGACACAGGACACTCCCACAGCCAGGAGTACTGTTCCTAGGTTTGTCATCTACATGGCAGAGGTCTACCCTGGCAGGCCCAAGGCCATGGGACGGACAGCTCCTACTGCAGTGTCCAGAGCTGACCCCAGCAACAGCAACAGGGGTCATGGGGGCACTGCCAGGAGCACCCCTCAGGTCCCGAACCAAGATCCTTCCAGCACACAGTGGAGCCAGGGCACAGTCCAGTCAAATCCTGTGCAGGTGCTCCCAAGGGGCCATTCAGGAAAGGATTCCAGGACCCCTACCTCTGCCAGTGATCCCTCTAGTGGAGCACCCTCCAGCACAAGAGCAGACGGGGGGCCATCCTCCATGGTTACCCCAGATAATTGGGGCTCAGGTGCTACATTTCTCACCATAGGGGCCAAATCCAGCAGCCAGCCCACCTCTGTTGTTGTGCAGGCTGCAGCCCCCACAGGCATTCCCACCACTTCTGCAGGGACAAGACATAGCACCTTACACAATGCTGGAGACAGGAGAGTGAGTGCTATCACCATGCAGCAGTCACTGAGGCTGGGGGACTCTGCCAAAATGGGGACTGTGGCCCAGGGTAACTCAACCACTTTCCTGTCATCCTCTGGGGCCCTGGGTGGGAAAGAACACAGGGCCCTCAGGGATGACAGGAAAATAAAATCCACCACTGCAACATCTGAAGTCCCCATGCCTGGTGCTGGCTCCAGAGTCACCAGTGACTTGGATTCATCTAACAGTAAGTTGCAGGCTCTGAGCCTTACCCATCCCAGCATTCCAGGGACTGTGGCCCAGAGTTCAATGACTACAACTCTGTCTTCCTCTGGGAACCAGGGTGGGAAAAAACACAGAGTGCGCAGGTCTGTTAGGAAGAGGAAATCCACCACTGCTCCATCTGGAGTCACTCCTCCTGGTCCCGTGGAAGCAGGTCCCTCAATAACTGTCAACCTGTCTGGAGGGGAAGCTCACTCAATGATTCCTGGTGCTGGCAACAGAGTCAACAGGAACTTAAATTTACCTTTAAGTAATCTGCAAGCTGTGAGCCTTACCCATGCCAGCATCCCAGGGACTGTGGCCCAGGGTAACTCAGCCAGTGCCTTGTCCTCTTCTGGGGCCCTGCATGGAAATGAGCATAGGACCTCCAGGGATGATAGGAAAAGGAAATCCACCACTGCACCGTCTAGAGTCTCTGCTCCTGGTGCTCTGGGAGCAGGGACCTTAAATAGTGTCAATCTGTCTGGAGGGCAGCTCACTCAAGCCTTCCTGGTGCTGGCTCGAGTCACCAGTGACTTGGATTCATCTAACAGTAAGTTGCAGGCTCTGAGCCTTACCCATCCCAGCATTCTGGGCACTGAGGCCCAGGGTTCAATGACTACTACTCTGTCCCCCTTCTGGTAACCAGGGTGCAAAAGACCACAGAATGTGCAGGTCTATCAGGAATAAAAAATCCACCACTGCACCATTTAGAGTCACTCCTTCTGGTGCCCTGGGAGCAGGCCCCTTGATTAGTGTCAGGCAGTCTAGAAGGGCATCTCACTCAAGCCTTCCTGGTGCTTGCAACAGAGTCACCACTGACTTTAATTTACTAATAAATAATCTGCAAGCTCTGAGCCTTTCCCATGGCAGCATTCCAGGGACTGTGGCCCAGGGTAAGTCAGCCAGTGTCCTGTCCTCCTCTGGGGCCCTGCATGGGAAAGAACACAGGGCCTGCAGGGATGACAGTAAAAGGAAATCCACCACTGCACCATCTAGAGTCACTCCTCCTGGTGCTCTGGGAGCAGGGCCCTTTAATAGTGTCAATCTGCCTGGAGGGGCAGCTCACTCAAGCCTTCCTGACTCTGGCACCAGAGCCAACAGTGACTTGAATTTCCTTATAAATAGGCTACAGATTCTGAGCTTGAGTGACTCCAACACAGGGAAGACTGTGGCCCAGGGTCCTTTACCCACTGCCCTGTCCACATCTTGGGCCCTGGGTGGGATGGACCACAGATCAGCCAGGTCTGCCAGAAGGAAAACCACCGCTGCTCCATCTGGAGTCACTACTTCTGGTGCTCTGAGAGCATCTTCTAATGTTCCCAGCCTGTCTGGAGGGGCAGCTCACTCAAGCACTTCTGGTGCTGGCACCAGAGTCACCAGTGACTTGGCTTCCCTTATAAGTAAGATGCAGGCTCTGAGCCTAACCCATCTGAGCATTCCTGGGATTATGGCCCAGGGTCACAATGCCACTGCCCTGTCCAACCCTAGGGTCTCTATGAGGAAGGACCTCAGACCTTCAAGCTCTGACTGCAGACCCAGGAAGACCACCACAGCTCCAACTGAGGTTGCCACCTTTCCTGGTCCTTCATCTGCAGGCCCCCAGGCAACTGCTGCAGCCTCTCCAAAGACCACTCCCACAGTCAAGTCCAGAGCTGGGAGCTGCGATGACTGTGAAATCCACACCCTCATCACTGGCCTGGTGGCTCTGCACCTTTAACTTACATGTCATGTTATTTTTTTATTTCATTTTATTTTTTATTTTAATTTGATAGCCTTAAACTTAAAGAGGGCATTAGAGAAGTAGAAAAAGTCACCTGTTTCACAGCTTTTTAATCTTCTCCCCTGCAGGTGGGGAGCAGGAGCAGGAACTCAGATCCACACACACTGTCATGTGGCAATGTGTGTGATTAACCAGGGGGACAGCCACCAATGGTTTATTTCTGTTTTTTTATTTTAATTTTCAATTTAAATTTTTCATTTTTGTTTTTATTTCATTTTTAGTTATTATATATCTATTTTTAATTTACTATTATAAAGCATATTTTATTTTTATTCTATTATTAGTTTATTGTATGAACCTTTTATTTCAGGGTCATTTCTGGGGCTTGGTTCCTTAACAGTGCTTCACATTGCTCCTGGAAGCAGTCTTATTTTCTAACTTCCATTTTTAGTTGCATGTATATAATAAAATGATTGATATAGATATCCTCAGCACCAGCCTGTAGGGGCATGGTATCCACTTCCAAGTTACACTTTAATTTCTTGCCACCAGGCTTGATGCCTGCACAGTTACCCCACTATCCTGGTGGTTCTATTTATATACTTTCCTTTGGAATAGAAACTTTGAAGGCAGGAGGAGATAGATAGGGAGAGAGACACCAGCAGCTTCCCCCTGGGGTGTGGACCAGGGTACAACATCTGGTCTTGAACACAGTGGCCTGTAGAGCAGTGGACTTGCAGGGCAGGGTGGCCAGCAGCTGGGGCTCTGGAGGGATGCAGGTACAGGGCTGACGCTAGATGTACCCTGTGATTGTGGCCAGTCTGCCTTCCCACCCCCAGGAGTATCATCTGTAGCACGGGACACACTATAGAGTTAGAGGGACCTGGAGACCCTCAGCAAAGACCTGCTCAGTAAATGTCCAGGGGACGATCCTCTGATCCCTCTATTCTGAGTGGGAGGAGGCCCAGGTACAGTGTGAATCGCAAACCACACAAATAGAGCCTACATGCAGGACAGTGCCCTGTGCCTCCTTAGTGACATGTCTTATCTGTCAAACAGTCCAGCATTACACAGAGTCATTTTAGTGATTACTGGTGGAGAGAACAGACAAAGTCTGACTTAGCAGTTTAGTGTGTTAGCACTAATGAGCAAGTTCCAGAAGTCCAGAAACACACACAGATACAGTGTTTTCATGGAGACCTTGGGCAACTCCTACAGGGCACTTGGCTGCTGAGCCTCCTGGGCAGAGGACTGTTCTCTCTGCAGCATGCAGCTGACAGGGTGGATCTTGCCTCACAGGCAGCTTTCACACAGACCCCTGCGATTGATTTTAACTCAGGTATTTATTCTCACAGCACACCAATCCTCCAGTCTCCCCTTTAGTACACACTCAGCTCTAATTCTGATGCAGAACCTCCTCTGGTCCTGGAACCTGCACAGGGAGGACACTCAGAGTCTTTGCTAGAGATAGAGATAGAGATAGAGAGAGATGAGATAAACCAAACACAGATAAGAAGAGACTACAAAAGCTGTACAGCAAAGCTGTACAGCTTCTGGCCACCATTCACACTTCTACCAAAAAGTAGATGGTCCCAGCTTCCTGCTGAGAGGACAGTCTGTCTTCAACTAAGAGCCCCTCTGGGTTTGGCCTTCTACTATCACATTCATTTAAATGAATGTATTTATATCACTTCCTAATAATGATATCATTGCTGTGATGTGTGGGTTTCTCTTTTTTCTCTTTCATATGACAGCACATAGCACTGCAGCCTAGGAGGTGGAGCCTTGGCTGGAGTTAGATAAAAAAATTAAGTGCTCCCAAGTTCAATCCTTGACACCACATGTGCCAGAGGGATTGTCTGTGTAGGTCTCTCTCCATCACATTAGACAAATAATCTTTGAAGATATCTAGCAACTATTAAGGAATTTCAATCTCATTAATGCTTTTCTAATATTTCCTTCCTAACTTCACTAGTGACAGACTGCTACTGCCCGCTACTAGATGGGTTGATTCTGCTGCCAACAGTGAAATAATTCTGCATGTTGACTGGGTTGAGTCTCCTGTGTGCTGGGCCTGTGACCAAACCAGCAGGCCAGGGGCCAGGGTAACAGGGGCTGAAGGGCACCTGTAAGTAGGACCAGTGACTTCCAAGAGAGCAGGCAGTGGTGGACTAGCCAGAGGAACAGAGAGGAGCTGCCACAGGGATGTGGAGAGAGAAGTGGAACCTGGCTCTTGTAGAGTGAGTTCTTTACACTGAAAAGGGATCAATGGGGCTTCCCCCACAGAGAAAGAGCTGGCAGTGCAGGAAGGCCACATATTCTGTGAGGGTTCATCATCTGCACTCCTCTGAGGACCACTAGAGGCCCCTTCTCTCTGCCTTCATCATGTGGGAGGGTGCTTTGGGCAATGCACAGTAAGAGTGTCCAGAGTATAAGCTGTAGGCCCACTGCTGAGTGTGACAGTCACCCAGGGGAAAAGGCAATGGGCTCAAAACTTCAACCAGTTGTACCATTTCTTGAAAAAAAACATGGAGGTTATGAGCAGTGATTTGTTGAATATGCCCATGACTGTCCTCAATCCCAGGTGAGAAGGGGATTATGAAGTGAGACACCAGCAGGAGAGAGGCCACCCCACAGCTCTGAGGTCACCCACAACTTGGTTCCCTTTAGCACAAGCAAAAGTCAGCATGAGAGGAAATTGGACAATGCCAACAGGAAGGTAACTATCGGATTTCATTATCTTTTTGGTCTCCAAACAATTAAACTTGACATAAGCACAATGCACTTAAAATTCTGCAACCCACAGAGACCCTGGGTCCATGATCCCAGAGGGATAGAGAATGGGAAAGCTATCAGGGGAGGGGGTGGAATATATGGAGATTGGGTGGTGGGAATTGTGTGGAGTTGTATCCCTCCTACCCTATGGTTTTTTTAATTTATCCTTTCTTTAAAAAATTAGCCACAACAGGGGTCCCTAGTTCCACTCAAATTAAATACCAGTGGGAAACACTGCACCCACAGGTGCTAAATCCCCCTTAATGGAAGCTCCTATAACAGCTCTGACAGCCTGGGTGACTCCATAGAGAGCTTGGCTGGCAAGCATCCTGGGCAGAGATAAGGAGGACTCCAAGCTCTGCAGAATATTCCTAGGGTGTTGGTTACATGATTAAGTCAGGAACAGGCTTTACACAAACTCCTGAATGTTCATCTTTACTAAAGGTCCAGCTACCCACTATACCTCCTTCTCCTTCACAACACAGCCAACAATCTTTCTGCATATTAGTCAGCACACATACAACCCATCCTAAGAGACATGGGCTCCTCTGGAGCTGGGGTCTCATCCTAGTAAGAGTAAAGAGGGCCTGCCTCATAGAAAGAGAGAGAGAGAGAGAGACATCTGCAGGAGGGTGGGCAGTGTTCTCTCCTTCTCATGTAAGACAAATAATAAATCATGAAAATGTGTGGAATGTACTTAAGAATTTAAATCTCATCCATGTTTTCTACTATTTCCTTTCTAATATCACAGTGACATACCCAGGGCCTCTGGCTTACCAGCAGGCAGGGAAGCAGTAAAATGGGCTTTAGGGCACTTGACAGTGGGGCCAGTGGCATCTGAAGGAGGGTCACTAGGACAACAGGCAGTGGAAAACAGGCCACAGGAGCAGAGACCAGCTTGGAAAGACACCTGGAGAGAGAAGTGAACCCCCGACTCTGACAGAGTGAGTTCTTCCTACTAACAGGAGACCAGATAACCTCCCCTGACAGAGAAAGAGCTGGAACTGCAAGATAAAAATATGGGTGCTGTGAGGTTCAGCCCCTGCTCCCCCAAGTGACTAAAGAGGCTCTGAACACCATGCCTTCTCCTGTAGCAGCTATGTGCAGGGAGTTGCAGACAGGGAGCAGCTGAGGAGCAAGTGCAGCTAGGAGCCCAAAGGCCCCTTCAGTATACATTTATCATGTGGGAGGGAGCTTGGAGCTGTACACAATAGGGACAGCAGAGTATGAGCTGTGGGCCCAGTACTGAATGGTGTGCCACCAGGGATCCAGCCAATAGTGCCCACAATATTCAGCCCATGGTGCTGCTCCTAGGGAAAAAACCTCATGTGGTGATCAAGCCTGATATCAAGTTCTTATGTTAACAGCTTTCAGATGTGCTTGACCAGAGCCAGGGCATCAGGAAGAAATGAAGATTGGACAATGCCAATAGGAAGGTACCTACTGCACTTTATGATTTTTCTAATTTATTAACTCTATGCACATATAAATTTCTGGAAATAGCCAGAAAAGGGGTCCCTAACTCCACTCTAGTTTGTTTTCAGTGAGAAGCACTGCACCCCCAGGCACCACGCATCCTGCATGAAAGGACCATGCAGAGCTGGACAGCCTGGGTGACTGCCTCAGAGCACTTGGCCAGTGAGCATCCTTGGGAAAGATAAGAAAGGTTGCAAGCTCTACAGGGAATTGCTCTCATATTGGATGTCTGACTCTGTCAGAAACAGCCTTCAAACAGACTCTGGGCTTGTCAACTCTGCTCACATTCAGCTTCTCAATTTCTCTGTAGCTGCTTTACTACCACAAATTAGCAACCCACCTGTCTCCTGGCCAGCACACTCACAGACAACAAGTCCTTCCTCGGAGCTGAAAACTCCATGGGTCCTGAGTGACACATAGGAAGAAAAACAGAGGGTCTACCTCGGGGAGAGAAAGAGAGAGAGAGGAGACAGAATGCTGGCACAGATGTGACAGACTAGCCAAGCTGTAAGACACAAATATGAGCGATGAGACTAGCCAAGCTGTACACCTTTTGGACACCCTTTCTTTTCCACCAAAGTGCAGATGGTCAAAGCTTCCTAGTCAGGGAAGGAATGGTCTGTGATTAACTGAGAGAATGAGAAACCTCTCTGGATTTGCACTTGTGCTCTCATACATGAAATCCAAGGCATGCTTTTATGCCATTTCTTAGCTCTGATGTGCTAGTTGTGATATGCAGGTTATGCAGGTTACTCTTTTTCTCTTACAGCTAACAGCACATGGCAACTGCTGTCCAGGAGGTGAAGCCTTGGCCAGAGATGGAGAAAAACGTAAATGCTGTCAAGTTCAATCTAGGATAGCCCATGTACCAGAGAGATGATCTGGGTAGGTCTCTCTCCATCCTAGGTGAGAGAAATAATAAATGTTTGAAGATGTGTGATGGCTATTAAAGACTTTGACTGTCATGCATGTTTTTCTAATATTCCCTTCCTAATGTCACTGGTGACACACTGCTATTCCCACAATTAAATGAACTGATTCTGGTGCAACATGAGAACAACTCTGCATGTTGGCTGGGATGGGTCTCCTGTGTACCCGGGCCTGTGACCACACCAGCAGGCTGGGGACAGGGGTGACATGGGCATTGGGGCACATGTCAGTGTGGCCAGTGGCATCTGCAGGAGCATCTTTGAGGATGGCAGCCAGTGGAGGACATACCAGAACCAGAGACCATTTTGCCACAGAGACCAGGACAGAGAATTGGATTTCTGACTCTGGTACGGTGAGCTCTTCACAGTTAGGATGGACAATTGGAGCTTTCCTCACAGACAAAGAGCTGGCTCTGCAGGAAGGACACACAAGCTGTGTGTGGTGCAGCCTCTGCTCCTCTCTGAATAAGTGTAGAGGCTCTGCATACCTTGCCTTCTCTGGGAGAGCTGTGGGAAGATGACACACACACAGGGAACAGCTGAGGAGTAAGTGTAGTGAGGAGCCCCAGCCCCCTTCAGTCTACCTTCACCATGGAGAAGGGACCCAAGGACTGCACCCAAGAAGGGCACCCAGAGCAGGAGCTTTGGGCCCAATGCTGACTGTGGGATTCCACCCTGAGAGAAGCCAGTAATTCCAACAATATTCAGCTGATTAAAGTGATTTTAGAGAGAAAAGCACGTGGGGTTGGAAGCCCTGGCATTGTCAACAGGCCAGTGACTTTCTTTAATCCAAGGTGAGAAAGGTGAATAGTAAGGTTAGAGCAACAGGCATGAGAGAAGCATCCACACAGCTCTGGTGTCACCAGCTTTCAGATCCCCTTGAGCACAAACAGACCAAGAGGAAGATTGGACAATTCCAACAGGGAGGTAATTATTGCACTTCATGATCTTTCTGGCCTCCAGACTTCATTAAAATGATACATGATTAGCACAATCAGCATTTCCTAGCTTCACTGAGGTTTAGTTCCAGTGGGAAACACTGCACCCCAGGCACTGGGACCTACTTAACAGAAGCTCCCACACAGAGCTGCATGCACAGTCTGGTGACCCCATCAGAGCACTTGGCCAGTGAGCATCCTGGGCAGACAGACAATGAGGGTTGTAATCTCTGCAGAGGAGTCCTCATGGGGTGCATCCCTGACTTGGTCAGGAGTAGCCTTCACACAGATTCCTGAGTTGTCTTCTCTGCTCAGGTGCAGTCATCCTCTCTCTATCTCCTCCTACTCTACAACATAGCCACCCACATCTCTCCCTATCAGAACATGCAGCAGCCGTTACTGAGAGCCAAGGACTCATCTGCTCCTGGTGCAACATTTGAGGAAGATACAAGGAGTGCCTGCCTCATGGAAAGACAGAGAGGACAGAAAGACAGACACTGCAATGAAGACACTAAAAGCAAAGTTGTTCACCTTCTGTACATAAAAACAATGGAGTTGGTCAAAATGTAGATGGTAAAGTCTTTCTAGACAGTTAACTAAGCCACTGTATTAATTTGAGAACATGAGAAACCCCTCTGGACTTGCACATTTATTTCCATATATTAAGTGAATGGTTTCATGTCATTTCTAGCTCTAATATAATGACTGTCCTATGCAGGTTAGTCTCTTTCTCTTAAACATGACAGAATATGGCAATTGCTGCCCAGGAGGATAAGTCTTGGCTGAGGCTGGAGAGAAAAAATTGCTCCCAAGTTAATTCCCTGACATTACAGGAGCTAGAGTGATGATCTGTATATGTGTTTTTCCGTCACGTTATAGAAATATTTCTATGAAGATGGATGTCAGTTATTAAATAATTCAAATGTCATTTATGTTCTATAATATTTCTTCCTAATATCACTAATGACACACTTCCACTGTCCCAGTTCCATATGTTCATTATGGTACAACACTTAAATAACCCTTCCTGTTGACTGGGTGAGTTTCCCATGCACCAGGAACCTGCCTCCACACAAGCAGTGGAGCATAATCAAGAGTAGCATAGAACAATTTGCCACAGAGACCTGGAGAGAAAAATGGACACCTGACACTGGTACTGGGAACTCTTCACACTAAGGAGGGACCTGAAAAGATTCCCACACAGAGCAAGAACTGTCACTGATTACATACTCTGTAGAGATTCAGCCCCTGAACCCCTCTGAGTAACTGAAGAGGCCCCACCCTGCCTTCTCCTGGGGGAGCTGTGAGGGAGGAGGGTCAGTCAGGCAGCACCTGAGGAGTGAGTGCAGTGAGGAACTTCCAGGCCTCTTCTCCCTGCCTTCCACATGTGGGAGAGAGCCTAGGCCTGTACCCAATAAGGGTGCCCACCCTTTCTGAGTGTGGCTGCCACCATGGTATTGATCCAATATGCCCACAATGTTCAGCCCCTGGTACTGCTTTAGGAAGAAAAGCGATGGGGTTACCTGTTGTCAACTGGTGAACATTTCCATGACCTTCCTTAATCCCTTGTGACAAAGGCTAGTGAGGCAGCACCACTGGGGATGACAGAAGCCCCCACACAGCTCTGGGATCACCAGCATCTATCCATTCAGCCAACCTACAGCACAGACATTATACAGAATTAGTAAAGGAAGAATTGCCAATGCCAACACCAAGGTACGTACCTATTGCATTCCCTGATCATTATTAGCTCTGAACTTAAAGGTGTAAACTCATTACAATTTACATGTGCGAGAAAAACATTCCAAGCTCCACTCAGGGTTGCAGCACAGTAGGGAACACTGTTCTCAGAGGAACTCAGAGATCCCTCTGAGTTCCCTCTGCAGGGTGAGTGGTGCAACCACCAACTGGAGAACAGAGCCTGATTGAATAAACATGCCAATGACCTTCCTCAACCCAGGTGGAGAATAGCAGGGAGGCAGCAGCAGCAGGAGGAAAAAAGCCCACCCTACATCTCTGGACTCAGGGACACCTGGGTCCCCATTAGCACAGGGAGAATCCAGCATGGGCCAAGTGAAGACCACATAGTTTCCTCAGGAAGGTATCTCTCATTTCAGCTCTCATTCCCATCTCTATTTGATTAAAACTTACAAAACACATTATGTTTTAAACCAGCAAGCCCTACACTAGACAGCACTGGAGAGTGAGCAGGGTAGGCCCAGTCCAGGGTGTGTGTGGCCTTGGGCAGGTCTCCTCACTCTGTGTTTCAATCACTCCCTCTGGATAAGACCAGAGATGAGGACCAGCTCACATACAGGTAACCCTCTGAGAGCAGGCACCAGGGATGGGTCCACATCTGAGAACTTTGGAAGGGGATGTGTGAATCTCAGCCCTTGCCCACAACCACTTCTTTGGGGACAGAGTTCAGAAATGCTGGGCTCACAGCATCTTGACCTGAACAAGCAGATTTCATCCCTGGCCTACTGGAACATCATCCCTGCAGCTTCTCTGGCCTCAGTCAGAGCTTCTCAGCCAATGGCTTGATCTTCGGACAAAAATGAAGGCACCCATTGTGACCTCTCAACCTGCACAGCAGAGTCCTTTTAAATGCACATACAATGAGATGGAAAATAATTTGTTTCATCTGTTTTCTTTTTTTTCATTGATTGATTCCCTTTTTGTTGTCTGTTTGGATTGTTGTAGTTATTAATGTTGTCATTATTGGATAGGACAGAGAGAAATGGAGAGAGGTGGGGAAGACATAGAGAGAGGGAGAGAAAGAGAGACACCTGCATACCTGCTTCACTGCCTGTGAAGCAACTTCCCTGCAGGTGGGGTGCTCAAACCTGGATCAAACCTGGATCCTTAAGCCAGTCCTTGCACTCTGCGCCCACCTGTGCTTAACCTGCTGCACTACAGGCTGAATCACTTTATCTCATGTTTTCTTAGAAACATCTCAGTGTGGTCACAGGGCACAGTGGAAGGTAGCTGAGAGGGTGCAGGAAGGTAACTATGTCCTGGTGTCATACTGTCTGAGGACACAGCACTCTGACTCAGTAGCAAGCACCGGTCCTGGTATTTTCTCTGAAAATCTCTGAGGTCTAGCATGGGGGAACTGATGGAGGGGCTCAGGTGGGGGCTGCTCAGTCTCTTGTCCCACAGGGGCTTCCTCCCCTGTTGTCTGAAGTTGCTGTAGTAAGAGATTCCTGTGGGCAGGGCTCAGCATTAAGGAACATTTTCCTCTTTGAGAAGGAGAGGGGAACCCCAGGCGCTCGGGCTCCAACAGTAAAGGGAGAGCAGTGTGCACACTGACTGAGGAGCTTGTCACCCAGGGTGGTTCTGCATTACTCTAAAGTTGTTCTCACCCCTTGCCTAGCACCCCCAGGTTCCCTCCTCTCCCCCACTGCTGAGGAGACTTGGCTGCCCTAAAGAGGCCTCCTTGCTCTTTCCCAGGTCATGACTCAAGCCAAGGCTCCACATCAAGATGGCAGCACCAGTGCAACACAGTCCACAGCTCACAGCAACCACCTGCCCCAGAGCAGCTCCATGGAGGACAGCGCTTGACAGAGGACTCTATAGATCCCACATCAGAAGGGAAGCAGCTGAACCCTTCCCTATCATGTACTCTCTGTGTACCCCTGAAGGAAGTATGTAAACTATAAATTATAAAGTGTAAACTGTAAACTGTACGGGGCCACCTGGTACCTTCAGCCAGTGGCCTCTCCTGTTGGAAATTAAACATGTGCCTTTTTAATGCACTCTTTTTGCCTGGGCTCCTTGCTTTCTCCCCACAGCCTTATCAGGGTTAGGCAGAATTTGGGAGGGAGGGCTTGGAAGGTAGTGAAGACTGGCATCCCAGGAATACTTCAGAATACAGCTACTCTCTTCCCTGATCCAGCTATCTGGTCTTATTTCCAGCCATGACATCATCTCCCGAGACAATAACTTGAATCCACCTGCATGTCAGATGTCAGGAAAAGAAAAAAAATGTCCTGGATTCACACTTTCCTAGAATCTGACCCACTAGGGAAAGAGAGAGAAAGGCTGAGAGTATGGATTGACTTGCCAATGACCATGTTCAGCGGGGAAGTAATTACAGAAGCCAGACGTTCCTCCTTCTGCACCCCATAATGACCTTGGGTCCATACTTCCTACGTGTTAAAAAATAAGAACACTATCATCAGGGGTGGTGATGGGATATGGAGTTCTGGTGGTGGGAATTCTGTGGAGTTGTACCCCTCTTATCCTATGGTTTTTATCAGTGTTTCCTTAGTATAAATAAAAAAAATATTTTAGACACCTACTTTTAACATAGTAATATAACTTTGTGATTGTCACTGAAAGGGGCTTTCATCAGTTTATTCATTCATTTGATAATTCCTATTATAAATTAACCATACAAAAACATATTTGAGACAAGAATGATTAATTGTTTCTGAAGTTTAAAAAATATTTTATTTACATAGAACCGCAGTCAAAAATAGTAACACTAAAACCTTATAAGTAATGCAAAATAGAGCACAATGACAAGTTATAGGTATGAAAAGAAAACCTTAAAATATTCCAAATAACTTCTTCTGATAAGTAACTAGCTAAGTAAACTTTTACTTAGAACCTTTCAACAATTGTCTAAGAATAAGGATTGTCTTTCCATTTCTTGGTATCAATTTCTATTTCCTTGAAGAGTGACTCATAGTTTTCAGTATACAAGTCTTTCACTTCTTTGGTCAGCTTTACTCCTAGGTATTGATTTTGTTGCAACAGTGAATGGGAGTGATTTCTGGATGTCTTCTTCTTCAGTATAGTGTTCGCATAGAGAAATGCCACTAATTTTTGTACATTGATTTTGTAGCCTGATACCTTGCTATATTGTCTAATAACTTCCAGTAGGTTTCTACTGGATTCTTTAGGTTTTTCTATGTATACTACCATGTCATCTGCAAATAGTGAGAGTTTGACTTCTTCCCTTACAATCTGTATTCCTTTGATTTCCTTCTCTTGCCTGATTGCTATGGGAAAAGCTTCCTATACTATGTTGAAGAAGGTGCCGGGAAAACTGGGTTATAACATGCAGAAGAATGAAATTGAACCACCTTATCTCACCAGAAACAAAAATCAACTCCAAATGGATCAAAGACCTGGATGTCAGACCTGAAACTATCAAATACTTAGAGGAAAACATTGGTGAAACACTTTCCCACCTAAACCTCAAGGACATCTTTGATGAAACAAACCCAATTAATTGCAAGGAAGACTAAAGCAGAAACAAACCAATGGGACTACATTAAATTGAAAAGCTTCTGTACAGCCAAAGAAACTGTCACACAGACAAAGAGACCCCTCACAGAATGGGAGAAGATCTTCACATGCCAAACATCAGACAAGAAACTAATCACCAAAATATACAGAGAACTCAGCAAACTTAGCACCAAAAAAGCAAATAACCCCATCCAAAACTGGGCAGAGGATCTGAACAGGACATTCACTTCAGAGGAGATGCAAAAGGCTAACAAACTTATGGAAAACTGTTCCAGGTCGCTGATTGTCAGAGAGATGCAAATGAAGACAACATTGCGATACCACCTCACTCCTGTGAGAATGGCATACCTCAAAAAGGACAGCAGCAACAAATGTTGGAGAGACTGTGGGGACAGAGGAACCCTTTTACATTGCTGGTGGGAATATGAATTGGTCCATCCTCTCTGGACAGCAGTCTGGAGAACTCTTACAAGACTAGACATAGACCTTCCATATGACCCAGTAATTCCTCTCCTGGGGATATACCCCAAGGATTCTATAATGCCCAACCAAAAAGAGGTGTGTACATCTATGTTCATAGCAGCACAATTCATAATAGCTAAAACCTGGAAGGATCCCCGGTGCCCAACAGCAGATGAGTGGCTGAGAAAGCTGTGGTACATATACACAATGAAATACTATGCAGCTATTAAGAACAATGAGCCCACCTTATCTGACCCATCTTGGTGGGCAGAGCTAGAAGGAATTCTGTTAAGTCAGCTAAATCAGAAAGATAAAGATGAGTTTGGGATGTCCCCACTCATCAACAGAAGTTGAGAAAGAAGAACAGAAAGGGAAATTAAAAGCAGGATCTGATTAAATCCAGAGCAGGGCACCAATGTAAAAACACTGTGGTGAAGGGGAGGGTGGCCATTGGGCTTCCCAGCATGGTGGAGGGGGGGGGGGGCTTGCATGGGTGGGGGATGGTACAGTCTTTTGGTGGTGGGATTGGTGTTTATGTACAATCCTATTAAAATGTAAACATTATATAAACCACTATTTAATTAATCTGAGAGGTGAAAAACTGATGATATGTCTAGAACTTCTTAAAACACAGACTGAGTCTTTTTAATACATAGGCTGTCTTTGATATGTTCTCTCCCAAAAGCCTAGACCAGGGAGAACAGAAGCAACCGACAGCACAGCTATATACAAGATGCTGGGTACTATACCCCAAACCCTATCAAAGGGACTTTCCAAAGTTAACCCTATCACCAAATAATGTGATGATAACAATAACTATCCATTGTCTTCTTGAACCTTAAGACAATAGGAACCTCACATTTCCACTATAGACCCTATATTTCCCCCAGTTCTGGAACCTTAGGGTGGGGCCCACTTTTCTGCATGCTGCTCTCAATTCAGATCAAATAATATTGCATCAGCGGATCGCAACCTAATCAACATGAGTACCACCCCAGCATGATTCACTTCAGACTGTGACCAGAGACTTCAGGTGTGGAATAACAACCCTTCAGCTTCATCTCTCTGGTGAGACCTTTCCTTTCATAGTATTCTCTAATTCCATTCCAGGTGGTCCACTCCCCAATAAAGTCCCCAAACCTGGATATAGTCCATGTCCCCTGAGATAGAGCATAGGTTCACCCGTGCCCATAAACTAGGGGAAAAATACATAACTGAAAGCAGAAGTACACAAGAGCATGCAGGGAATACCCCCAACACTTCATCCGCACTATTACAGTCTTTAGGTCCATGATTGTTCAACAATTTCTTTGGCTTTGTATGTTAACTCTCTTTTCAGCCACCAGGTTCCGGATGCTGACCAGACTTCCCTGGACAGAGGACCCCATCAATGTGTACTGGAGTGCCACTTCCTCAGAGCCCCACCCTACTAGGGAAAGAGAGAGACAGACTGGGAGTATGGATCAACCAGTCGACATCCATGTTCAGCAGGGAAGCAATTACAGAAGCCAAACCTTCCACCCTCTGCAACCCACAAGAACCCTGGATCCATACTCCCAGAGAGATAGAGAATGGGAAGGCTATCAGGGGAGGGGGTGGGATGTGGAGATCGGGATATGGGAATTGTGCAGAACTGTAGCCCTCTTATTCTATGGTTTTGTTAAAAAAAAAAGAAAAAAGAATTTTTCTATGAAATTAGCAACTTTGTAAGTTACTAAGTTCTCCAAGTAGGCAAAATAATATTTCATTCCTAAAATAGTCTTTCCTGGCTAATGAATTTATATGCCAGTAATTAGGCAAGTGGTATGGATTTGTGGTGAAATGAAACAAATTTATCTTAGATGTGTTTAGTTTAGCCCAAATCTTTTACTTGTATACCTTAAAGCAGAAGTACACGAGAGTTTATAGTGAGTATCCCCCTAACATTTCCTCTCCACTGTTCCAAGCTTTGGGTCCATGATTGCTCAACAATTTGTTTGGCTTTGTATGTTAACTCTCTTTTCAGTCACCAGGTTCCAGATGTCATTAGGATGCCAGCCAGGCTTCCCTGGACTGAAGACCCCACCAATGTGTAGCTCTGCTTCCCCAGAGACCCACCCTACTAGGGAAAGAGAGAGGCAGACTGGGAGTATGGACTGACCAGTCAACACTCATGTTCAGTGGGGAAGCAATTACAGAAGCCAGACCTTCTACCTTCTGCAACCCACAATGACCCTGGGTCCATGCTCCCAGAGGGATAGAGAATGGGAAAGCTATCAGGGGAGGGGGTGGGATATGGAGATTGGGTGGTGGGAACTGTGTGGAGTTGTACCCCCTCCTACCCTATGGTTTTGTTAATTAAACCTTTCTTAAATAAAATAAATAAATAAAAACTTTAAAATAAAAAATATACATATATATATTCGGTTTGAACCCCGGCTCCCCACCTGCAGGGGAGTCGCTTCACAGGCGGTGAAGCAGGTCTGCAGGTGTCCATCTTTCTCTCCTCCTCTCTGTCTTCTCCTCCACTCTTCATTTCTCTCTGTCCTATCCAACAACGACAACAACAATAATAACTTCAATAATAAAAAAGGACAGCAAAAGGGAATAAATAAAATAAAAAATAAAATATATATATATATATATATATATATATATATTCTTTATGGAAGGGAGATAGTGAATTACAGTCTCTTCCTTCTGACTCTTCTGAGACTCTTCATTCTTTCAATTACTGGTCTCTACTACTTTACATATTTAAGAATTTTCTTTATTTTTTAAAAGATTTATTTAGGGGCTGGGTGGTGGTGCACTTGGTTGAGTCCATATATTACAATGCTCAAGGAGCCATCTTTGAGTCCCGGTTGCCCACCTCTAGGGGGAAATTTTTGCAAGTAGTGCAGCAGGGCTGCAGGTGTCTCGCTCTCTCTCTTCCTCTCTATCACCCCCTTCCCTCTAGATTTCTAGCTGTTTCTATCCAATAAATACATAAACAAATGTAATTAAAGATTTTTTAAAAGATTATTTATAAGAGAGAAAATAAGAGAGAAGAATAAGAGCTAGCAAACCAGAACACTGTTCAGCTCTAGTATAAGGTTAGGCCATGGAATCTATGGTACCTGGGGGCACAGACATATAAATTGATGCTCTCATAGGGTTCTGTCTTCCTAGACCTAAGTGCTTTATTTCGTCTTTATTTTAAAATGTGATCTTTATGAATGTAGAGATTATGATTTGTACAGTACTGCTTGCCTAGGGCCTTGTATGAATTAAATACTTCTTAATGAATATTTGTTAAATAAATGAAGTCAAGATCTTTAGACATTAGATAAAAATAAATAAAGAAGCCAACAGGGCAACATCAACTTGAAAAACTTCTGCACATCGAAAGAAAACACCACCCAAAGAGACTCAATACAGAATAGTAATAAAAGATCTTTAAATGTCATATATCAGACAAAAGGCTAATAGCTGAAACATGTAAAGAGTTTACCAAATGCAACAAAAATAAATAAATAAACAAATAAATAAAATAAGAGAGTAACCAAATCCATAAGTGGAGATAGGATATTCACAAAAGAAGAAAAGAAGAGATCCAAAAGGCCAACAGACATATGAAAAAATGCTCCAGGTCACTGATTGTCAGAGAATGCAAATCAAAACAATGAGATATCATGTCACTACTGTGATGATGTCATACAGCAGAAAGAATAATAATAACAAAACTGGAGAGGGTGTGAGAGTAAAGGAACTCTTACACTGCTCATGGGAATGTAAATTGGTCTAACCCCTGTGGAAAGCAGTCTGGAAAATTCCAAACGTTGGAAATGGACTCTCCTACCCTATGATCCTGCAATTCCTCTTTACGGATGTGTCCAAAGGAATTAAACACACCCATCCGAAAAGATCTGTGTATACCTATTCATAGCAGCACAGTTTATAATAGCCAAAACATGGAAACAGCCTAGGTAATCAACAACTGATGGCTGTCTGAGGAAGTTGTATCATTATGTTACTATTGCCTTTTTCTTCCGCTTATATCCAGAGACAAGCTTGACAATATCAACTTTCCAACTCCAATAATCTGGTGAGACCTTTCTTAACACTTGGGACCACCTAGCTCCATTTCAAATGGTGCATTCTCTAACAAAGTTATAGACTAGGGTCTAGTGTATAGGGTATATGTGTACATGTATCCATAAGTTAGGGGTAACTAAATACATCAAAGTAAAAGTTCTCAACAGTCTGTTGTGTTTATATTTAGATCTAATAGCCTTGGCAAGCAAGTAAAGAAACCTAAAGAAGGCAGCACAGTCTAATCTAAAATGTACTACTTAGGCCTAGTCACTCTATTCTCTACCCCTTACTTCACTTCTCTCAATCACTCTATCTACTCAACTAAGAAAGTAAGTAAAATGTGCCTCCTAATCTGTTCTGCCAGCACCATCATTATTGTCACCTCTTAATAAACTTTAGAAGAAACACTGTATACAATTGGTCAAGAGATATAATAGCAAAAATTATATATCAACTAAAGGATAATTACTGTCTCTATAACCTTTATCAGATCATCAAACAAGTAAATGCAGTACAGTTTAAGGTTAGTTTAGACCACATTAAAATTCTAGGTATCTTTTCTTCCTAACTCAAGACCAGACCCAATAAACCTAGTAACAGTTTGGATACAAAAAATGACACTCAGCATTTCAATAACTGAGAGAAAGTCAACTCATCATATAAAGAACTAAAAAAGTTGTAAAAGGGTAAGAAACTGGATCACTTAATGATGGATGGTCTTTTTGGCCAATAACAGACCAACCCATCATCTGGGTGTGACTCAAGTTAGGGGAACCTTGGATTTCTGTTGTTATAGCGGTCTGGTGTCGGGCTGCACCGCGGAGAAGAGAACGGACGTCCAGAGCAAAGGGGTACACAAATCTTTATAATATGATGGGGGGGGAGGTTTGGTTCAGACCACGTAGAGCCAGCCGGCCATGGCCGACCACGGGGGGAGAGCAGGGAGCGAGACCTCAGAGAGGGAGAGCCGAGAGCCCAGAGAGAGAGGGGAGGGGTGAGGGGGCTTTTTATTGGGCGACAACCAGGGGTGACGTGTAGGGCCAGGATTGATTGAAAGGGGGCACTCTAGGATTTAGCGGGGGCATAGAAAAACCTGGGGGCGGAGCCAGTATTGGTTGAAAGGGGGCACCCTAGGATTTAGCTGGGCATAGAAAAACCTGGGGGCGGAGACTGCATCAGAATAAGTCCTCAGCAACAGATTTCCATATAGATATGGCGGGCCTGGACCTTTACTAGATCCCTCTCTCCATCATCAGTGGTCACTTCCATCAGGAACATCATCATAAGCCCGCTCATGGGGCCTCTCCAGAACCTTGCCCTCACAGTAGAGCAGCAATGGCAGGGACTACACCACTCTCCAAACGGAGGCTGGGTCATCCTGCTCTGCCACTAAAGGAAGACTGGTCCTGAAATGAGTGAAACCTAGAATGTTCCCAGTTGTTACCAGAGGCTGTGAGCTCAGACTCACAGCTAAATGTGAATATAAATACACCTTGTATCTGATCGACGAGGTAAACAGTTAATTGTCTATGTATACTTTTTCAAGTTTGGGAGCTACTCTTTTTTTTATTTTTATTTTTTAATTTTTTATTTAAGAAAGGATTAATTAACAAAACCATAGGGTAGGAGGGGTACAACTCCACACAATTCCCACCGCCCAATCTCCATATCCCACCCCCTTCCCTGATAGCTTTCCCATTCTCTATCCTTCTGGGAGCATGGACCCAGGGTCATTGTGGGATGCAGAAGGTTGAAGGTCTGGCTTCTGTAATTGCTTCCCCGCTGAACATGGGCGTTGACTGGTCGGTCCATACTCCCAGCCAACCTCTCTCTTTCCCTAGTAGGGTGGGTCTCTGGGGAAGCTCCAGGACACATTGGTGGGGTCTTCTTTCCAGGGAAGCCTGGCCGGCATCCTGGTGGCATCTGGAACCTGATGACTGAAAAGAGAGTTAACATACAAAGCCAAACAAATTATTGAGCAATCATGGACCCAAAGCTTGGAATAGTGGAGAGGAAGTGTTAGGGAGGGTACTCACTGCAAACTCTAGTGTACTTCTGCTTTCTTACTTTGGTGCCATACTCCAAACTCAGTCAATTTCTGCTTTGCGTTTCTACGTCTTTTTTTTTTTTTACATGAATAACATTCCCCAGATTCCCATTTAACAATACAACCCCCACTATTTCATTCATCATTTTTCATGGACCTGTATTCTCCCCACCCACCCCAGAGTCTTTTACTTTGGTGTAATACTCCAATTCCATTTCAGGTTCGACTTGTGTTTTCTTTTCTAATCTTGTTTTTCAACTTCGGCCTGAGAGTGATATCATCCCATATTCATCCTTCTGTTTCTGACTTATTTCACTCAACATGATTTTTTCAAGGTCCATCCAAGATCGGCTGAAAATGGTGAAGTCACCATTTTTTACAGCTGAGTAGTATTCCATTGTGTATATATACCACAACTTGCTCAGCCACTCATCTGTTGTTGGACACCTGGATTGCTTCCAGGTTTTGGCTATTACAAATTGTGCTGCCAAGAACATATGTGTACACAGATCTTTTTGGATGGATGTGTTGGGTTCCTTAGGATATATCCCCAGGAGGGGAATTGCAGGGTCATAGGGTAGGTCCATTTCTAACCTTCTGAGAGTTATCCAGACTGTTCTCCACAGAGGTTGGACCAATTGACATTCCCACCAGGAATGCAGGAGGGTTCCTTTGACCCCACACCCTCTCCAGCATTTGCTGCTGTTACCTTTTCTGATGTGTGACATTCTCAAAGGAGTGAAGTGATAATCTCATTGTTGTCTTGATTTGCATTTCTCTGACAATCAGAGACTTGGAGCATTTTTTCATGTGTTTCTCGGCCTTTTGGATCTCTTCTGTGGTGAATATTCTGTCCAAGTCCTCCCCCCATTTTTGGATGGGGTTATTTGTTGTCTTGTTGTTGAGTCTGGCAAGACCAGAAAAGACCTAGAATTGCCAAAATAATCTTGAGAAAAAAGAACAGAACTGGAGGCATCACACTGCCAGATCTCAAACTATATTATAGGGCCATTGTCATCAAAACTGCTTGGTACTGGAACATGAACAGACACACTGACCAGTGGAATAGAATTGAGAGCCCAGAAATGAGGCCCCACACCTATGGACATCTAATCTTTGACAAAGGGGCCCAGACTATTATATGGGGGAAGCAGAGTCTCTTCAACAAATGGTGTTGGAAACAATGGGTTGAAACATGCAGAAGAATGAAACTGAATCACTGTATTTCACCAAATACAAAAATAAATTCCAAGTGGATCAAGGACTTGGATGTTAGACCAGAAACTATCAGATACTTAGAGGAAAATATTGGAAGAACTTTTTTCCGCATAAATTTTAAAGACATTTTCAATGAAACAAATCCAATTACAAGGAAGACTAAGGCAAGTATAAACCTATGGGACTACATTAAATTAAAAAGCTTCTTCACAGCAAAAGAAACCACTACCCAAATCAAGAGACCCCTCACAGAATGGGAGAAGATCTTTACATGCCATACATCAGATAAGAGTTTAATAACCAACATATATAAAGAGCTTGGGAGCTACTCTTTGCCTTAGTCCAGCTTTCTAGCCCTATTCTCAATTCTGACTACATTTCCCCAGTGATTTTACTCCATCTGCATGTTAGCTATCAAGCTTAAACAGAAATGACTAAAGTCATGGGTCCTAAGGAACACATCTAAAATAGACTTCCTAGCTTCTCTCTACCCTAAGATGCCTATTCTCATAGGTTCTATTCCTACTTCTTGGTGGCTGTTTATTGTTCAGTTTTATTAGTTTGTCTTGTTTTGTTTCTTGCTGCCTTACAACCACCAAGTTGCAGGTACTACTATGATGCCATTCTGACTTCCCTGGGCAGTGGACCTTATCTCTGTGTCCTGTAGACATCAATGTGTCACCTCTCCAGAGCCCTACTCCACCAGAAAAAAGATAGAAACAGGCTGGGGGTATGGATCAACCACCAGTGCCCATCTCCAGTGGAGAAGCAATTACAGAAGCCAGAACTTCCATCTTCTACACCCTCAAAAGAATGTTGGTCTATACCGCCAGAGGCAGAGCAATAGTAGGGGAAGACGACCAGCAGCCTCTAAACTCCTATTCTGTCAAAGAAAGGAGTGAAGAGAGGGAAAATAGGAAGGATATTCTGAAGTAGCAATAGGTGTTGGTGTGACTTAAAAAGGAAGGGAACCATAGGACAAAATGTGATATATATATATATATATATATATATATATATATATATATATATATAGTTATAGAAATAATAGTCAACCCATATCTGTGACCTCTGGAAAACTACAGCAGATTCCAATGGAGGAAATAGGGACACAGAACTCTTGCGGTGGAGGCGACATGGAATTAGGTATAGAATGGAATATTACTTATTACTAAGAAAGATGAATTCATCGTCTTCACCTCATCTTTGATGGAGCTTGAAGGAATCATGTTAAGTGAGATAAACCAAGAAGAGAAGGATGAATATGGCATGATCTCTCTCATGGACAGAAGTGGAGAAATAACTTGAGTGGTCTAGTTGCCATTATATTTTATGATCTCTCTTAATTATTACCAGAGACCTAAATGAGACTATGGACCAATTAATTATCTTACAGAAATGCGACAGATGACTTAATACTTTATTTTCAAAAAAGTGTTACCTTGAGATCCATGAAACATGTTCCTTAGCTGGGAATAGTCTAGATTATATTTACAAATGCCTGTTTGGTGAGGCTTTTTAAAAACTTGTTTGGCTGTTTACTTGTTTTTCAAGAGTACTGCTTAGCTCTGATTTATGCTGGTTCTAGGGATTGAACCTCAGAACTCAGAGCCTCGGGTATGAAAGTGTTTTAAATAACCATTTTGCTGTGTCTTCAACCACTTTGTAAGTTTTTTTTTTAACATTTGTTTTTCGATTGGGCAAAGAGAAATAGGGAGAGAGATGGAAATAGAGAGACAGCTATATCACTGTTTCATGATTCTTTCCCTCTGTAGGTGGGGACTGGGGGCTTGAACCAGATCTCTGTGCATGGTAACATGGACACTTAACAAGGTATTCCACTTCTTTTTAAAATATTTCATTTATTTAATAATAAGAAAGATAGGAGGAGAGAGAAAGAACCAGACAGCACTCTCGTACATGTGCTGCCGGGGATCGAACTCAGGAATTTATACTTGAGAGTCCAATACTTTATTCACTATGCCACCTCCCAGACCACCCAGGAATCCACTTCTTGCATTCTTCCTTTCATAAACTTTTTAAAGTGATTATTATGAACAAAGGTATTTCAATTAAACTAATTTTTATTTTACTATATATATATATATATATATTCTTTTTTAGGTTTTACTTTATAAAATTTAAAAGAGAAACCAGAGCACTACCATACATACCTCTTTTCTGTAAAGTTAATAAGCCATTATATCAAAGCAGTAAATATACATAGTTAGGTTCAAGCAAGTAATTTAATTAGGTCTTTATAACCTGCTAGGTCGGATGGGAAAAAAATCTTGATACATAGTATTAATGTGTGTTTTCATAACTGGCTGAATAATTATACCCAGTGGTGATTTTAATGAATTTGTGTCAGCCTGAAGGAAGATTTTTCAGATGAAACACCACAGGCACTTGCCCTTGACCTTGTCTGATATGAACAGATTTATCAATGAGTTAGATAAAGCTATCAGTAGAAATGCTTATAGAAAATCAGTTACTTGCAATACAGAAAAGTGAGTAAATGCATTGGGTAACAAGAGCAGCATGAAGAAGTTTTTAACTAAAAGGTTAACAAAATCTAACAGTATGTAATTTGGTTGGAATAATTGTGAGAACCTGACTTGTAACCAAACTTCCAGTTGTCTAGATTCATTTTGAGGGGCATATAATTCAGCAATAGTACTTACATGAAAACACAGGGAGGAACATTTCCTGGAGGTGCATCAATGGTACAGTATAATAATAAGAAGAAGCAGGAGATAAGAAAGAAGAAAATTAAGGCTATATTAATAAATTTAGGGTTGCATAATTGCTTCTTGTTTAGATTACCATACTCAGTTCTGATCAACAACATTTTAAGGACTATATAAATGCACAGATTACAGAATTTGCCTGCAAATTACATGGTAACAACTTAAAGTTATCTCATACTCACAAAAACTGAAAGAAATGAGGAACTTTTTTTTTTTTCCTCCAGGGTTATTGCTGGGCTCGGTGACTGCACCATGAATCCACCGCTCCAGGAGGCCATTTTTCCCCCTTTTTGTTGCCCTAGTTGTTACAGCCTTGTTGTGGTTATTATTGCCATTGTTGACGTTGCTTTGTTGTTGGATAGGACAGAGAGAAATGGAGAGAGGGAGGGAAGACAGAGAGAGAGAGGGGAGAGAAAGATAGACACCTGCAGACCTCCTTCACTGCCCATGAAGCAACTCCCCTGCAGGTCGGGAGCCAGGGGCTCGAACCGGGATCCATACGCCTGTCCCCGTGCTTTGCGCCACGTGCACTTAACCCATTGCACCACCGCCCGACTCCCGAAATGAGGAACTTTTAACCTGAAAATGACTATATTTGATGGCTATATTAGAACAGATTGGGGAGTTGAGTGGTAGTGCAGTGGGTTAAGTGCAGGTTCAAGCCCCCAACTCCCCACCTGCAGGGGTGTTGCTTCACAGGCTGTGAAGCAGGTCTGCAGGTGTCTATCTTTCTCTCCCTCTCTCTGTCTTCCCCTCGTCTCCATATCTCTCTGTCTTCTCCTACAACGATGACATCAGTAACAACAATATATACTACAATAATAATAACTACAACAATAAAACAACAAGTGATTAAAATATGGTTGTTGGGACTTGGGTGCACGTGTGGCAAAGTGTAAGGACTGGCATAAGGACTGGCATAAGGATCATGGTTCAAGCCCTGGGTCCAAAAGGGAAAATAAATAATAAAATTTTTAAAAAGAAATATACAAAAAATGGTTGTCTTGTATACTAAGAATGTAACTGTTTCTTTAAAAAATTACTTTTGTTATAACCTAGGGTGGAAAAGATCACAGCATCACTCTGTATTTTTATCGTCAGTAATGAAATCCTTGGCTAGTCACATGGTCTATTTTTTTGTAATTATTTCTAGTAATCTCCCTGATGCTTATTCTGTTCCCTTAGAATAGGATTTTAATTTCTCAGGCTCTCTTTACTAAGTCTATATTAATTCACAAAAAATTGCATCAAGTGGCCTGGGAGGTAGCACAGTGGATGGAGCACTGGACTTAAAAGCATTCCATCCTGAGTTTGATCCCCAGAATCTCATGTGCCAGAGTGATGCTCTGGATTGCTTTCTTGTAATTTCTTCTTCTTTTTTAATTTTGTCTGTATTTTTAAAATTAAAATATTCTTATGTGGAGGAAGGACTATTTTGAATGGACCAAAGAGACTTAATTAAAATTCTGCAAGGAATAATGAGGGATATTTTAGTTAAAAGCAGGACTACTTTAATGAGAAATTTTCAACGATGGCAATATCTTTGTAAAAGGAATTGTGAAATACTATTTCCAGTGATGCTGACCCAAGTCAGGAAACACTGAAATGACATTGTTCTATGTGGTCAAGACTATAATCTGCTTTGGTGGTGGGTGTGGTGTAGAACTATACATTGTAAACTTAAAGTCTTATAACATACTATTAATAACAGATAAAGAATTTTAAAAGAGTGTAATCTGAAAAAGGCAACTCTACTAAGAAAAAGGTAGCTGGCTAATCTATCACTTCACAGTGAAGCCTTTTAATATCCTTAAGAGGTATTAATGTACCTATAAGTATTTCTAATAAAACAATCGTGTAATGATGGGCCAACAGGTAGATCATGCATTTTATCATGCATGGGGACCTGGGTTTGAATCTTGAGCTACCATATGTGAGTGTCTGCAGAGAGGAATCATAAAGAGCTGTGAGGTGCTGTGGTATCTTTCCTTTTCTCTCCTGGCCCCTCACCCTCTATCAGATGTGTAGAACGCTGGCCCATGGGGGTGTATTAATTTTGTGAAATCATTTGGTATGGCCATGCAAAGTTAACCTCGTCTTTTTTCATAACAACACTGAGGGATAGTTTTTAAGTTGATAATATTGTATGACCCATGAATGATGTTACAAATATCCAAATGACCCTTGGCATAGAAAAAAAAACAAAAAAACTTGCCCACATTTAATCCTGAAAAAATGAAAAAGGAAAGCAAGAAAAAAAAAAGAAATGACTGCCAGGATTGGTATAATCATTGCTGGCAGCATGATTATAGTTCCAGCAATAATCCAGGTGACAACAAATAAAAATAAATGTGTAATGAATACATGAATGTATGCATTTAGAACTGGAAAGTAGAGGGGGCCAGATGATGGCACAGCTGATAGAATTAACATGCTATAATGTACAAGGACCTGGGGATCAAGCTCCTGGTCCCCACCTGTGTTGGGAAGGTTCTCAAGCAGTGGAGAAGTACTGCAGATTTCACTCTCCTCTTCTTCAACCCCTTTGTGTTTTTCTGTGTTTATCAAAAAATAAATATCAAAATAATAAAAAAAAACTTGGGGGGAAGAAGAGGAAACTAAAGTATGAATAGTATTAATTGGCCTATTTATATTTATTTTGCCCTTTGTTGTCCGTTTTATTGGTGTAGATATTATTGTGGCTGTTTATGATGTCGTCCTTGTTAGATAGGACAGAGAGAAATGGAGAGAGGAGAGGAAGGCAGAGAAGGGGAGAGAAAAATAGACACCTGCAGACCTGCTTCACCACCTGTGAAGCATCCTTCCTACAGGTGGGGGGCAGGAACATGGGTCCTTGTGCATAGTATTAGTGTGCTTAACCAGGTGTGCCACCTCCAGACCCCATAAATCCACTTTATCTTGTGGTCTTACCATACAATTTGTCTCATCTGAATAGCACTAGGCCTCAAGACAACTATAAAATGTCTCTGTCAATTTTTTTTTTTTTTTGGAATTTTAAATTTAAAAACTTTATTTGTGACTAATAGTAGGTTACAAGATTGCAAGATTACAGTGCATAGTTCCACACTACACCAGGGTTCTGAGTCCCTGGTCCCCAGGACCCCAGAGGCCTGTGGCCAGTCAGTGGCACCTCTGCCCAGTTCCCCCTCAGCCCAAGACCCAGCTCTGCAGGCTGCTGTGCTCCTAGGCCTCCCCAAGGAAGGCCCCCAACCCGACCGCCTGGTCCCCAAAGCGGGAACAGCCATAGGCTACCCTGCACAAAGGCCTCCTAGAGGAAGAGTCTCCTCAGCATATAGCCCTCAAAATGGCGGCCTTGCACCCAGAGGTAGCTTCTTGCCCAGTCCCTGTGACAGAGAGCACCTATGTCACAGAGTCTGCACCTGGATCTTGTAGGGGTGGGGTTTTGTGACATCAGGTCAACCCCTACCCTCCAGACTACGCCTGCACACTGGAAGTCCCCAAGTCCCTAGTCTGTGGTTTTCATTAACAGAGGAACCTGGCTGGAAACCTGGGGAGTGCATCAGTTGCTTGCTACTTGTGGTGGGCTATTTATATCCCATTTTTCAGTCTTATTTCTCACTTGTTCAATTTCCTGTCATCCATGTTTGTCTCTTTGTTCAACTTTCTTCTCATCAAGTTTAATCAACATGGAGACAAATAAAATATTTTGAAATTCCTCTTACAAGATCAAAACTTCTTAGACTCCATAATTCTATGACATGAGAAAGCAAGTGTAGTGTAGGGCATATCTTTCATAGAAATATATCTCCTGAGTAACATATACTGACACAAACTGAGCTATTAAACAGAATGCACTCTTGAAAATGTTTACAATTCAATAACAAATCATAGAAGGATTTCACTGCAGGAAAATATATTCAATATAAAAATATCAAGAAAAATGTGAAAATCAAGTAATAAATTAAAACCCCATAATAAAACAAAGCAATATTAAATAAAGTAAATGAACATATAACTAGTGTCATTACTATAAAACTATCGTAAAGTACCCCCCAAAAAGGTAATGAACACAAGGTTCTCAGTTTTTCTTCTTTCATTTAGGACTGTCAGTGTAACCAGGTAATTAATATGAATAAAGAAGAGTCAGGAAGTCAACTATTATGCACAATCATCATAAGAGGCCTATATTTACATATGTTGACAATACACAATAATAAAAACAACCACAATTGTATATTTTTCAATGGCATTGATTTAAAAATACAAAAACAATACAATTACTGTGAAATTTCATAAACAAAAAAGAAAGTTAAGTTCAAGAAGACTGGAGTAAGAAACAAGTGTCAAAGTGATTTTCTAAAGAATTAATTTATAATCATTTTTTAAAACCTTAAACGAATAGAGAAAAAGTACCCATGAGAGAATAAAACATAAGCAGAAAATATCAGAAGAAATGGGCATAAGAATCAATCCCAGTAGAAACAATGCCCTGGAGCAAGACACTTCAGGCTGGGCTGAACCTGCTGGACATACCTGCTGGGCTGTGGGAGGGAGGGAGCCAGTCTGGCCACCTGAGGCCACAGTGGCCCCTGCTGTGGGGAGGGGTAAGGTCCAGGAGGCAGGGCAGCTCATGACCAGCTGTCCACACTGCCCAGACACTCCCCATGCAGGACTCCTAAAGGGCACAGGGAGGATTCTGATTGGCCAACTTTATGTGACATCACAGTGAGCCCTGCCTCAGCCTGAGCTGCTCTACAGGATGACTGAAATTATAGTGAGTGCTTCATTCAGTAGGTCATTAAGGGGGTAATCAAGTGTGTCACTTCACTGCTCCTTTTAAATAAGATAACAGTTCAGTTCTGAAATAAAATTGCTGCAAAATATTGCCTGATTTTGATGTTTGATAACAAAGTCCCATTTACTCCATCTATCTTCATTTTTTTGCCTCCCCTGTGGACTCAAGGGTACTTCAGTTTTTAAGGCTGGTTGTCTGTTGAAGAGCATTGCATGGAATAACATTATAAGCCTCCCAACAGTTGGAAATGTGTGTATTTGACCAAACCTAAATAAATACAGAAGAACTACTTTAAAGTAGTCTTTATTTCAGAACCATACTTGTAAACAAGAAGAATCAATTAAGGAGGGAGTCAGGAGTGACACACAGGCCCAGGATTCAAACCTCCACTCCCAGCAGCAGGAGGAAACTTTCACAAGTGAGGAAAGCAGGTCTGCAAGTGTCTTTTTTTCTATCACCTTCTCTATCTCTCCCTTGACCTCTCAGTTTCTCTCTGTCCTAACAAAATAAAAAGCAGAAAAAAAAAGACAGAAGCTAAAGATCATAGTGGTGAGCTGGAAGGGTAGAAAAAGTCATGGAACACAGTCTTTTGGTGGTGGGAATGCTGTTTATGTACACAGCTATTAATTTGTAGTCATATAAATCACTATTTAAGTGATATGAGAAAGGAAAAACTGAATGTCTCAAACTTTTTAAAGCACAGACTGAGTCTGTTTAAAACATAGGCTGAGTTTTTGATATATTAACTCTTTTAAAAGCTTAGACCAGGGAGAACAGAAACAATCAGTAGCCTAGCTATATAGAAATAATTTCATGGGGCCGGGCGGTGGCTTAGTGGTTGAGTGCACATGTTGCAGTACACAAGGACCCAGGATCGAGCTCCCGGTCCCCACCTGCAACAGGTGAGCTTTGCACCCCTCTCTGTCTTCCCCTCCTCTCTCCATTTCTCTCTGTCCTATCCAACAATGACAAAAACAATAATAATAACTGCAAAAGACCCTCAGGACCCCTCCTCTTCACAGCACCCTGGCCTCTGATCACCCTGCCCCCTTCTCCTCTCAACACCACAGGCCCCAGAACACCCTCAAGCCCCTTCCTCCTCTCAGCACCTCAGGCCCCTGAACACCCTCAACAGCCTCCTCCCAACAGCACCCCAGGTCTCTGAACACCCTCAGGCCCCCTCCTCCACTCAGCATCCCAGGCGCATGAACAGCCTCAGGTCTCCTCCTCCCCTCAGCACCCCAGGCCCCTGAGCACCCTCAGACCCTCTCCTCTCAGCACCCCAGGCCTCTGAACACCCTCAGGCCCCTCCTCCTCTCAGAAACCCAGGCCTCTGAACAGCTTCTGGCCCCCTCATCTCAGCACTCAGGCCCCTGAACATCTTCAGGCCCCCTCCTCCCCTCAGCACCCCAGGCCCCTGAACACCATCAGGCCTCCGCCTCTGGAGCCCCCCAGGTGTCCCTGCAGCACCCCATCCCCCTCCTCCTCTGTAGCACCCCAGATGTCCCTGCAGCACCCCTCCTCCTACTTCCTGTCCTGCACAGCTGAGTCCCTGGTGGCCATTTGACTGCAGGTCCAGGGCTTCCTGCCCATAGAGCCACTGAGACCCCCATAAGCCAGGGCACGGCCAGCACCAGACACACATGTTCACTCTCAGTAGACTTCGTACACACTGGGAGTCCCATTGTCCTCCAGACCACAGGGACACGGTGTGGGGCCTCTGGGCACCACTGTCACTTGGGGCCTGGTATAGACAGCGGGCAGCTATGAGGGCTGCCAGATGCAGGGTGGCTGCACTGCCTGCAGAGGCCACCACGTGACGCTGCTGCAGCACAAATCTTCCAGGGATGGGCTCTGGTGGGGCCGCAAGTGTCCACCCCAAGGTTTACTCTGGGCCTCCAGACCCCTAGATGTACCTGCCTTCAGGTGTCCCTCCAGGTGTTCCCTACTGCAGGTTTCCCTGACCCCCAGGCCCAGCTTCCCAGCCTCCTGCCAGAAGCCTCAGTGGCCCTCAGGAATCCCTGTCCCTGGTGTCCCCACCCTGTGACCCCAGGTTTCCCCCCACCCCAGGTGTCCCCTGTCCGCATACAGATGTCCAGCCCCAGGACCCCAGGAATCCCTGCCCCAGGTGTCCGCTGGGCCCCCAGGATTCCACCCACCCTACATGCGCCCCCATCTGTCCCCAGATGCCTGGTCCCAGGACCCCAGGAAATCCTGTCCCAGGAGTCCCTGACCCAGGCACCAGGTTTCCCCCCACCCCAGGTGCCCTCCATCCGCCCCCAAATGATAGGTCCGAGGCCCCCAGGAATCCTTGCCCCAGGTGTCCCCGCCCCGGAGCCCCAGACATACTCAGCTGCCTGTTCACCCAGCTGTCTCCCCCCTCAGAGGGGCGGGCAAGTGGCTGCATTGCCTGACCAGCCAGCAGGTGGCGATGCTGTAAAGCAAACCTCTGTGGTGGGCTCAGCACCCAGCTACAGGCCCCATCCTCCCCTCAGCACCACAGGCCCCTGAACAATCTCAGGCCTACTCCTCCTCCTCCTCTCAGCACCCCAGGCCCCAGAACACTTTCAGTAACCCTCCTCCCCTCAGCACCCCAAGCCCCTGAACACCTTCAGGCCCCCTCTACCTCTGGAGCCCCCTCAGGTGTCCCTGCAACACTCCAGGCCACCTCCTCTGGAGACCCCCTGATGTCCCTGCAGTACCCACTCCTCCTGCTTCCTGTCCTGCACAGCTGAGTCCCTGGTGGCCATTTGACTCCAGGTCCAGGGCTTCCTGCCCATAGAGCCACTGAGGCCCCCACAAGCCAGGGCCAGGCCAGCGCCAGACACACGTGTTCAATCTCAGCTGACTCAGTACAGACTGGCAGTCCCGTTGTACTCCAGACCTCAGGGACACGGTTTGGGGTCTCTGGGCACCACTGTCACTTGGGGCCTGGTCCAGTGGGCAGGTGGCCATAAGGGCTGCCAGCTGCAGGGCAGCTGCACTGCCAGCAGGGGACACCAGGTGGCGCAGCTGCAGTGCAAACCTTCCCAGGATGGGCTATGGTGGGGCCTCAAGTGTTCACCCCAGGGTTTATTCTGGGCCTCCAGGCCCCTGGATGTACGTGCCCCAGGTTTCCCCCCACCCACGATGCCCACAGACGTCCGGTCCCAGGCCCCCAGGTCTCTCCCCACCACAGGTGTCCCTGCCCCTGGCCTCCAGGTTTCCCCCCACCTCAGGTGCGCCCGTCTGCCCCCAGATGTCTGGTTCCTGGCACCCAGGTTTCTCCCCATCCCAGGTGTACACGCCTCGGGCCCCCATCTTTCCCCCACTCCAAGTGTCCCCTGTCCACCCCAGATGTCAGGTCCCAGGCCCCCAGGAATCTCTGCCCCAGGTGTCCCCGCCCGGGACCCCTGGTATCCCCCAACTCCAGGTGCCCTCCATGCGCCCCCAGATGACCTGTCCCGGCTCCCAGGAATCCCTGCCCCAGGTGTCCCCACCCGGGGCCCCCAGGTGTCTCCCCACCCCATGTGTCCCTGCCCCGGGACTCCCAGGTGTCCCTAACCAGTCACCTAGGTGTCCTGGTTCTGCCCACAGAAGGCCCCGTCCCCAGGACCCCAAAAGTCCCCGCCATCATCACTCCAGGCCACCATGTCCCCACCGCTACCCATCTGTGATGCGGCCCCCAAGGACACAGCACAGCCAGGACACCAAGCCCACCATGAGGAAGACTTTTTTTAAAAAAAAATTTTATTTAAGAAAGGATTAGTGAACAGGACTGGGGGAGGTAGGGGCTCTATAGTGAAGATGTGAGGTTCCTGCTGTCTTAGGGTTCAAAAAGACAATCAATAGTTAATATTATCATCACATTATTTGTTAATTGGGTTAACTTTGAAAAGTCCCTTTGTTATGGTTTGCTGGACAGTACCCAGTATCTTGTATATAGCTGTGCTATTGGAAGCTTCTAATCTACTTGGTCTAGGCTTTTGAGAGAGTCCGCATATCAAATACATAGCCTATATATTAAAAAGATTCAGTTTGTCTTTTGAGAAACTTTGAGACATACAATTGATTTTCCCCTCTCATATTAATTAACTACTGAGGAAGACTTTTTAATCCCAATTTCCTGAGGGTCCTTCTGAATCTGGGCACAATGCTATCAAAACTGGATGGGGGAGAAGGGTTCGCCAGGACCACGGCCTCAGAGCACCTCAAACCAACAGCCACCATCTTGCAGTCACCAAATACACAACCCCCAAACCCACAGCCCCCCAACCCACAACCCCCAAACCAACAGGCCTCCAAACCACAACACTCAACCCACACCCCCCCACCAACAGAGCCCCAAACCACAACCCACAAACCCACAGCTCCCCAAACACACAGGCCACAAACACATAGCCCCCCAAATCCATGGCCACCAAACACACAGCCCCCCAACTCACAACCCCCGCCCCCAACCCACAGCCCACCAACAGCTCCCCAACCCACAACACCCAAAACCACAGCCCCCCAATACACAGGCCCCAACCCACAGCCCCCAAGACCACAGCACCCAAAACCACAACAACCAAACCCATAGAAACCAAACCCACAGCCCCCTAAACGACAGCCCCCAACCCACAATCCCAAACACACAGCCACCAAACCCACAACCCACAACCCCCAAAGCCACAACCCCCAAAGCCACAAACCCAAAACCCAAAACCCACAGCCCCACAACCCACAACACCCAAACCCACAATCCCCCAAAACCACAACCCTCAAACCCGCAAACCCCCAATCCACAGCCCCACAAATCCACAGCCCCTCAAACATACAGGCCCCCAAACCCACAGCCCCTAAAAACCACAGCCCCCAAACCCACAGGCCACAAACCCAAAGCCCCAACCCCAGAGGCCACTAAACCCACAACCCCCCAACACACGGCCCCAAACTCACAGCTTCCTAAACCCACAGCCATCCAAACCACAGCCACTAAAAACCACAGGCCACAAATCCCAGCCCCCCAAACACACAGGACCCCAAACCCACAGAGCCATAGTCCACAGCCCCTAAAAACAACAGACCCACAAACCCACAGCCACCCAAACCCACAGCCACCCAAACCTACAGCCCCAAACCCACAGCTCCTAAACCCACAGCCCCTAAACACCACAGCCAACAAACCCACAGTCCCAAACCCACATCACCAAAACCCACAGCCCCCCAATTCACAGCTCCCCAAACCAACAGGTCCAAAACCCACAGCCCCTAAATCCCACAGCCCCCCATACCCACAGACCCAAAAACCTACAGCCCCCCAAACCCACAACACCAAACTCATAGCCCCCCAATCCACAGCTCTCACCCCACAGCCACCAAACCTGTTCCCCCAACTCACAGTTCCCCAGACCCACACAGCACTGAGACACTCACAACCCCACTATCACAACTCCCAAACCTCACAGGCCGCAGACCCTCACAGCCCTCAGACCATGACAGCCCCCCTACTTACAACCTGCAGATTCACAGCACCCAGACCCTCTCAGCCCACAAGACCCTCTCAGCCCTGAGACGCTCTCAGCCCCCAGACCCTCATAGCCCCCAGACCCTCTCAGCCCCCAAGACCCTCATAGCGCCCAGACCCTCACAGCCCCCACTCTCAGGCCCCAGACCCTCACAGTCCGCAGACCCTCATAGTGCCAAGACCCTCACAGCCCCCAGACCCTCTCAGCCCCCAAGACCCTCATGGCCCCCAACTCACAGTCCCCAGACCCTCACAGCTTCCAAGACCCCCAGGACCCCTGACTCTCTTAGCCGCCATCTGACCACAGGCCCCTCCTCCAGGATCCCACTCACCATGTTGATCTCTGACACTATGTTGATACTGGATATGTTGATGTTCATGCCTACAGCCACAGGGGGGGGCTATGGGGCAGCAGTGACCACAGGCCTGAGTGTGAGGGCCCAGCACAAGCCAGCTTCCACTTACAGCCACCGCTCCTCCACACCAGGGGCCTCCCTACTGGATGCTGCAGTGGACAGGACCCTCCCCACTGGACAGTGAGGTGGACAGGAACTCCCCACTGGACGCTGAAGTGGACAGAAACTCCCTGATGGACACTGAGGTGGACAGGAACTCCCACTGGATGCTGCTTTGGACAAAAACTCCACACTGGATTCTGCAGTGGACAGGACCCTCCCCACTGGACACTGAGTTGGACAGGAAATCCCACTGGATGCTGCAGTGGATAGGACCCTCCCCATTGGACAGAGAGGTGGACAAGAACTCCCACTGGATTCTGGGGTGGACAGGAACTCCCCACTGGATGCTGCAGTGGACAGAAAGTCCGCAATGGGCCCCAAAGTGGACAGGGCCCTCTCTATTGGAAGCTTAGTATACAGCACCCTGCCCACTGGGAACTGGGGTGGACACAGCACTTCTCCAGACCACAGGACACAGGTTTGTCTCAGGCAACGCTGGGACTACCAGGTGCGCTTCCGCCTTGTTCTGGACACTGCACACAGGTCACTCAGACACGAGCCTCAGGCTGGAAGTGCGCTGGGCGGGCAGCACCCAGGAACTTGGGGTGTTTCAGGGAGCAGGGCACAGTCAGCCACCAGGGACCCAGTGCAGCACAGTGCTGGAGGTGGCGTTCACAGCCCAGTCCCTGCAGGACACTCACAGGGCTGGACACCATTCACACTCACCTGCACCGTCACCCCCTCTCCCAGCACCCCTCACCTGCACTCCACCTCCTTTCCGCTGCAACCCCTCACCTGTACCCCCACCTCCTACCCCCTCCACAACCTCACCTACACCCTCACCTCCTACCCCCTGCACCCCCTCACCTGCACCCTCACTTCCTACCCCCTGCATCCCTCACCTGTACCCAACCTCCACCCCCTGCACCAAGCACCTGCACCCTCACCTCCTACCTGCTACACCCCTCATCGGCATCCCACCTCCTACCCCATGCACCCCCTCACCTGCATGCCCACCTCCTACCCACTGCACCCCCTCACCTGCACCCAAAGTCCTACCCCCTGCACCCCCTCACCTATACCCCACCTCCTCACCCCTAACCCTCACCTCCTCCCCCCTTCACCCCTCACCTGCACCTCCTCACCTGCACCCCACCTCCTACCCCCTGAACCCTCTCACCTGCACCCCCACCTCCTACCCCCTGCACCCCCTCACCTGCACCCAATCAGCTGCACCCCCTCACCTACAGCCCCACGTTCTCACCCCCTCATACCTGCAGCCCCTCACCTCCACGCCCTCACCTCCCATGCACCCCCCACTTCAGCAACCCTCAACTCCCAGGCACCTGGCACCCTCTATACCCAGCAACCTCACCTCCAAAGTCTGGACTCAGGCAGATGTCATAGCCTTTCAGCAGCTGGTCCACTTTCTCCTTCACCAGGGAGGTGTTACTGGGGTTGCTGACACTGCGGGGAGGGGAACCTCAGTGCCTGGTGGGTGCTGCTCAGTCCCGCCCCACCGCCCTATGGGTCAGTTCCAGGGCCCTAGGGCCCCCCCCCCGGAGGGGGGTCCCAGCCTGACCAGAGGGCCCAGATTTTGGGGACCCAGCCTGGCCAGAGGGGGCAGATCTCAGGGTCCCAACCCGATGGATGGGGCAGATCTCAGGGTCCCAGCCTGACCGGAGGGCCCAGATCTTGGGGACCCAGCCTGACCGAGGGTCTGTTCTAGGGTCCCCCCGCGGGTGGGGGCAGTTCCGGTCTGGGGTGCAGATGGAGGGGTCCTGGCCCTAAGGGGGCGGCCATTCTCGGGCTCCCGCAAGCTGCTGGGGTGCAGTTCCCCCCAGGGCAGACCTGTGCCCCTCGGCCGGCTTGTGGGATAAGAACCTCTGCACGCACACAATGGCCAGCAGCACCGGAAGTGCCAGAGCCCGCAGCCCCTGAGCCCGGTGCCCCCATCCTGTGGCTGAGGGGAGCACAGCCACACTGGTGGAATGGGGGTGGTGCATGTACAGGTGCTCCAGTGGGAGCAGGGAGGGGCTGGGCGGGGCAGAGCACCCCATCACCCCCTAGGTGGAGCACCCCAAGGAGCGCCCTGTGGAAAACCCCAGAGGAGCACCATACCTGAGCACACATAGAAGCCTGCCTGAGCACCCAGAGAGCACCCTGCTTGAGCACCAAGAGGAGCACCCTGCCTGAACACCTCAGAGGAGCACCCTGCCTGAGCACCCAGAGGAGCACTTGGATGAGAATTCCAGATGAGCACCCCAAGCTGAGCACTCAGGCTGAGCACCCTGGCTGAGCATCCTGGCTGAGCACCCCAGAAGAGAGTCCCAGGGTGTGGTGCTTGGTGAGTGCTCAGGGTGCTGTGGGGTACAGGCAGGCTCCTGATGGAGGGCAGGGCCTCTGTGCACTCAGCCAGATAAACTTAGCAAACTGGAATTGGGCTAGCTTCCAGGACAGGGGACTGGAGACAGGGGACTGGGGACTGGGGACTGAGGACTAGGACTGGGGACAACGACTGGGACTGGGGATAGGGGAAAGGGATTGGGGACTGGGGGACTGGGGACAGGGACTGGGGACAGGGGACAGGGGACTGTGACTGAGAACAGGGGACTTGGGACAGGGACAAGGGACTGGGGACAGGGGGCTGAGGATAGGGGACTGAAGACAGGGACTGGGGACAGGAATCACTGTCCCATGTGTCCCCCCCATCACAGCCCCCCTACTTACAACCTGCAGATTCACAGCCCCAGATCCTCTCAGCCCAAAGGCCCTCACAGACCCAAGAACCTCTCAGCACCCAGACCCTCAGATCCACCAGACCCTCTGAGCCTCCAAGACCCACATAGCCCCCAGATGCTCTCAGCCCCCAAGATCCTCATAGCACGCAGCACCTCTCAGCCCCCAGACCCTCTAACCCGAGACTCTCATAGCCACCAAACCCTCTCAGCCTACAGACCCTCTCAGACCCCAGACCCTCACAGGCCCCACCTTAACAGCCCCCAAGACCCTCAAGCCCCAAGTCCCTAACAGCCCACAAGACCCTCATAGCCTCTAAGATCCTCACAGACCCCAGACCCTCTCAGCCCACAGAAAATCACAGCACCCAAGACCCTCATAGCCCCCAAGACCCTCAGAGACCCCAGACCCTCTCAGCCCCCAGACCCTCTTAGCCCCCAAGACACTCATGGCCCCCAACTCACAGCACCAAGACCCTAAGGCTTCCAAGACCCCCATAGCGCCCATGCCCTCATAGTCCACAGACCCTCACAACCCTCAGACCCTCACAGGCCCCAGGCCCTCTCAGGCCCCAGACCCTCAGAGCCCAAAGATGCCCACAGTCCCCAGGCCCTCACAGCACCCAAACCATCTCAGCCCACAAGCCCTCACAGCCCACAGACCCTCACAATACGCCAGACCCTAACAGCCCCCAGGACCACTCAGCCACCAGACCCTCACAGCCCCCAGACCCCCATAGCCCCCAGGCCCTCACAGCCCCCAGACCCTCTCAGCCCACAGGCCCTCTCAGCCCCCAGAGTCTCACAGACCAGACCATCACAGACCCCAGGACCTCTGAGCCCTCATACCCTCCCAGCCCGCAGACGCTCTCAGCCCCCAGACCCTCACAGCAACCAGACCCCACAGCCCCCAGACCCTCACATTCCTCAGACCCTCACAACCCCCAGACCCACTCAGCCCCCAAGACCTTCTCATCCCCGAGACCCTCACAGCGCCCAGACCCTCACAGCCCACAGACCCTCTCAGCTCCCAAGACCCTCATAGCCCCCAGACCCTCTCAGCCCCCAAGACCCTCATAGCCCCCAAGATCCTCTCCACCCCCAGACCCTCTCAGCCCCTAGACCCTCTCAGCCCCCAAGACCCTCATGGCCCCCAACTCACAGCCCCCAGACCCTCACAGCTTCCAAGACCCCCAGGACCCCTGACTCTCCTAGCCACCATCTGACCACAGGTCCCTCCCCCACGATCCCACTCACCATGTTGACCTCTGACACCATGTTGATACTGGAGATGTCACCCCAGGCCTCTAAAACACCCTCAGGCCTTATCCTCCACTCAGCACCCCAGGCCTTGAACACCCTCAGGCCCCCTCCTCCTCTCAGTCACCTGGTCCTGTCTACCCACCTGATAAGTCAGTCACGGGGTCCTGTCACTCAACTAATCCAGTCAGTGGGTCCTCTCTACTATCCTGCTAAGTTAGTCAAGGGTCTGTGTGAAAGCTACTTGTGAGTCAGGATCCACCTCTTTCCCAGGTCATGATTCAAGGCTCCACATCAGGATGGTGGCACCAGTGCAACACAATCCACAGCTCACAGCAACCACCTGCCCCAGAGCAGCTCCATGGAGGACAGTGCTTGGCAGAGGACTATACAGACCCCACATAAGAAGAGAAACAGCTGTACCCTTCCCTATCATGTACTCTCTGTGTACCCCCTAAGGAAGCATGTAAAGTGTAATTTAAGTGTAATTTAGGTGTCCATTTCTCTCTCCAGGTCTCTGTGGCAAGTTGTTCTATACTCCTCTTGATTATGCTCCACTACCTGCTGTTCTAGGTGACCCTTCTGCAGATCCCTTGACCTATCTGGAGTTCTCTTTTCTGTGCAGTGCAATGTTGTGGTCCAGTTTCTTCTGCAGGATTCAACCCAATTTCCCCAACACTATTTGTTGACTTGCTCTCTATAAGAAACCCAGCTGAGCTTCTAAGACAAAGCAGCACCAAGTCAAAGGTAGAAAGCTGCTCCCACTATCAGAAGGTGACTTTAAAAACGGAAGGAACAACTTGGGCATTGGATGATGATTAGGGACCCATAATAACATGAAGAGGTTACATGGATTACCCTGTTTATGAACCAAATAAGGAGCAGCACAGACACATAAAACAAGTATTCATAAGATGAGTCACATTAACAACCATACAATTAAGAGTAGATTTCAATACACAATGGGATAGAGTGAATGCCACCCTATCAGATGTGCAAATGTGCCCAATAAAAAGTGGAACATTCCTACCATGGGTTGGGGGAGGGATAGTTAATGGAACACCATCACCTGAGCTGACATTAGAAAAACACTTTCCACCAATCACAGGGCACTGGGACAGTCCACATTCGGATGGGGGGGTAAGAAAAGCTGTCCCTCAAGCACCCAGTATAGGTTGGGGTTGCTGCAGGGGGATGGGACATGCTTCTTTCAGAGGGCCTGTCACCCCCCAGGCTAGCACCCAGACAGTCCGTGTAGTCCAAGACTGTCTTTGTTGGGATGACCTCCTTCAGGCCCCCACCCCCACTGGACATGGGCTGCCTGGGCCAACAGCTTCCACTGGTCTCCTGGCAACAGGTCAAGCAGTTGGCATCTCTTATTCTGAGCTGACCTCTGATCAAGAGATTACTCTGTCCAGGTCTGATCCCTATGCGGTGAACTGCTCCCTCCTGCCCTTTATTCAGAAACTGAGGACTTGTCCTGCAATCAACAGCACCTATATCAGGTGGACAGGAACACTAAGGGGCGGGGAAGGGGAGGGGAGGGGTGGGGTCAGGGTGGGGGGTGGCCTCTCTGGGCCACATTTGTGTCCCCCCCCTACACACACACAGGCACACACACACACACACACACACACACACACACACACACACACACACACCTGTGCGGAGATATTACCACTGGAATATTCAGATCCTACTCCAGCTCAGTGTCCAAGCAATTCAAGGTTCCTTTTGGGGTGTGTCCTCCCCAATTACCCATCATGGAACAGGGTGACATGTCTGGGACCTCTGGGCAGAAGAGGAGCAGAGGCACAAGACCTAATACTAGAGCCTCCAAAAGAAGCCATGCCTCCTCTGACAGCTCAGAGGTCCAGCAGGTCACTGCGGGCAGGGCTGCACCAAGAGGCGCACAGGGGTCCTCAACCAAAGCTCCTAGGAAGGGAGCCCAGAAGAGGAGCCATCCCTCCTCTGCTGCTGCCCTGGCTGCTGGTGATGCCAGCACTACAGCCCCCTCCAAAGGGACAGCAGACATCACTGTGCCCAGTGGGGGGAGTGACTCGGACAACCTGAGACACGCTCACTCCAAGCAGGGGACTGTGTCCCAGGGTCCCTCAGCCACTGTCTTGTCCTCCTCTGGCGCCCTGGGTGCAATGGGCTCCAAAGCCCCCGGCTCTGGCTCTGAGACTGACCCAGCACAGATACGGCAGACCCCCACAGCCAGGAATACTGTCCCTAGATTTGTCATATACATGGCAGAGGTCTACCCTGGCAGGCCCAAGGCCATAGGAGTGACTGCTCCCACCACAGTGTCCAGAGCAGACCCCAGCAACAGCAACAGCAACAGGGGTGATGGGGGCACTGCCATGAGCAACCCTCAGGTCCCAAGCCAAGATCCTTGCAGCACACAGGGGAGCCAGGGCACAGTTCAGGTATCCCCCGTGCAGGTGCTCCCTGGGGGCCACATAGGGAAGGATGCCAGGACCCCCACCTCTGTCAGTGGTCCCTCCAGTGGAGCACACTCCAGCACAGGAGCAGATGGGGTGCCCTCCTCCAAGGCAGGCCTTGCTCCCCACGACTCCACTGCACCCCCAGTGACTCAGAGCTCCTGCTGTACACTACCCATGGTGAGGGCACAAACCAGCAGCCAGCCCCTGTCTACAACTACCCAGGTTGACGGCAATGCTGGCACTGCCACTTATGCAAGGGCAACAGGTATCACCACCCTGCCCAGTGGAGGGACACACACAGGCACTCTGAGCAATGATCTTTCCAAACAGGGAACTGCGACCCAGCGTCCCTCAGCCACTGCCTTGTCCTCCTCTGGGGCCCTGGGTGCAATGGACTCCAAAGGCACCAGCTCTGAGACTGACCCAACACAGATGCAGCAGACCCACACAGCCAGGAGTACTGTCCCTAGATTTGTCATCTACATGGCAGAGGTCTACCCTGGCAGGCCCAAGGCCATAGGAGGGACTGCTCCCACCACAGTGTCCAGAGCAGACCCCAGCAACAGCAACAGCAACAGGGGTGATGGGGGCACTGCCATGAGCACCCCTCAGGTCCCAAAGCAAGATCCTTCCAGCACACAGGGAAGCCAGGGCACAGTCCATTCATCCCCTGTGCAGGTGCTCCCTGGGGGCCACTCAAGAAAGGATTCCAGGACCCCTACCTCTACCAGTGGTCCCTCCAGTGGAGCACCTTCCAGCACAAGAGCAGACGGGGGGCCCTCCTCCACGGTGACCCCAGGTAATTGGGGCTCCTGCACTACATTGCCCACCGTGGGGGCCAAAACCAACAGCCATTCCACATCTGCTGTTGTGCAGGCTGCAGCCCCCTCAGGCATTCCCACCACTTCTGCAGGGACAAGAGATAGCAGCCTACACAATGCAGGAGACAGGAGAGTGGGTGCTATCACCATGCAGCAGACACTGAGCCTGGGGGACTCGACCAACATGGGGAGTGTGGGCCAGGGTAACTCAACCACTGCCCTGTCCTCCTCTGGATCCCTGGGTGGGAAAGAACACAGGGCCTGCAGGTATCACAGGAAAAGAAAGTCCACCACTGCACCATCTGAAGTTGGCATGCGCAGTGCTGGCACCACAGACACCAGTGACTTGGAGTCACCTAACAGTAAGTTGAAGGCTCTGAGGCTTACCCATGCCAGCATTCCGGGGACTGTGGCCCAGGGTTCAATGACTACTGCTCTGTCCTCCTCTGGGAACCAGGGTGGGAAAGACCACAGAGTGCACAGAACAGTCAAGAACAGGAAATCTACCACTGCACCATCTGGAGTCACTCCTTCTGGTGGTCTGGGAGCAGGTCCCTCTATTACTGTCAACCTGTCTGGAGGCACAGCTCACACAAGCATTCCTGGTGCTGACAACAGAGCCACCAGAGACATAAAGCCAGCTATAAGGAAGCTGCAGGCTCTGAGCCTTAATCATGCCAGCACTGCAGGGACTGTGGCCCATGGTAACTCAGCCATTACCCTGTCCTCTTCTGGGGCCCTGCATGGGAAAGAACACAGGGCCTGCAGGGAGGACAGGAAAAGGAAATCTGCCACTGCACCATCTAGAGTCACTCCTCCTGGTGCTCTGGGAGCAGGTCCCTTGAATGTTCTCAATCTGTCTGGAGGGGCAGCTCACTCAAGCCTTCCTGACTCTGGCACCAGAGTCACCAGTGACTTGAATTTCCTTATCAGTAGGCTACAGGTTCTGAGCTTGAGTGACACCAACACAGGGCTGACTGTGGCCCAGGGTCCTTTACCCACTGCCCTGTCCACATCTTGGGCCCTGGGTGGGATGGACCACAGATCAGCCAGGTCTGCCAGAAGGAAAACCACCACTGCTCCATCTGGACTCAACACTTCTGGTGCCCTGGGAGCAGGTCCTAAGATTCCCATCCTGTCTGGAAGGGCAGCTCACTCAAGCCTTTCTGCTGCTGGCACTAGAGTCTCCAGTGACTTGGCTTCAATTATAAGTAAGATGCAGGCTCTGAGCCTAACCCATCCGAGCATTCCTGGGACTGTGGCCCAGGGTCACTCTGCCACTGCCCAGTCCAAACCTGGGGTCTCTATGTGGAAGGGCCTCAGAGCTTCAAGTTCTGACTGCAGACCCAGGCAGACCAACACAACCCCAACTGGGGTCCCTGCCTTTCCTGTGCCTTCATCTGCAGGTCTCCCTGCAAGTGCTGCAGCCCCTCCTAGGACCACTCCCACAGTCAAGTCCAGAGCTGGTAGCCGGGATGACTATGAAATCCACACCCTCATCACTGGCCTGGTGGCTCTGCACATTTAGCTTACATGTCTTGGGATGATTTTATTTTATTGTATTTTTATCTGATAGACTTAAACTCAGAGAATAGAGGGAATTAGATAAGAAGAAAAAGACACCTGCTGTACCTGTTTCACAGATTTTGAAGCTTCTCCCTGCAGGTGGGGAGCAGGAGTTGGAACTCAGATCCACACACACTGTCATGTGGCAATGTGTGTGGTTAACCAGGGGGACAGCCACCAACATTGTTTGATTTTTGTTCTTTATTTAAATTTATTTTTCAATTCAACTTTTTTTCATTTGGGTTTTTTTCATTATTTTACTTAGTTATTACTATATCTATTTTTAATTTACTAGATTAAAGCATATTTTATTTTTTTATTCTGTCTACTATTAGTTTATTGTATGAACTTTTTATTTCAGTACTTCCGGGTCATTGCTGGAACTTGGTTCCTTAACAATGCTACACATTGCTCCTGGTAGTAGTCTTATTTTCTGCTCTCCATTTTTTGATGCATGTATGTAATAAAAGTATTGATATAGATAATAGTCAACAGAAGCCTGTAGGGGCTTGGCATCCACTTGCATGTTATGCTTTAATTTCTTGCCACCAGGCTGGATGCCTGCACAGTGACACCACCCCCCATTATTCTGGTGGCCCTATTTATATATTTTCCCCTGGAATAGCAACTTTGAAGGCAGGAGGAGATAGATAGGGAGAGAGACACCAGCAGCTTCCCCCGGGGTGTGGACCAGGGTGCATCATCTGGTCTTGAACACAGTGACCTGTAGAGCAGCGGACTTGCAGGGCAGTGTGGCCAGCAGCTGGGGCTCTGGAGGGACTCAGGTGCAGGTCTGATGCTAGTTGTACCCTGTGACTGTGGCCAGTCTGCCTCCCCACCCCCAGGAGCATCATCTGCAGCATGGGACACACCAGATTAGAGTGACCTGGAGACCCTCCACAAAGACCTGCTCAGTAAGTATCTAGGGGATGCTTCTCTGATCCCTCTATTCTGAGTGGGAGGAGGCCCAGGTACAGTGTGAATCTCAAACCAAACAAATACAGCCTACATGCAGGACAGTTCAGCCTTACACAGACTCATTTTAGCGATTACTGGTGGAGAGATCAGACTAAGTCTGCCTTAGCAGTTTTAGTGTGGTAGCACTAATGAGCAAGTTTCAGAAGTCCAGAAACACTCACAGATACACAGTGTTTTCCTGGAGACCCTGGGCGACTTCTACAGGTCACTTGGCTGATGAGCATCCTGGGCAGAGTCCAGGAGGGGTGTTCTCTGAGCAGCACACAGCCGAAAGGGTGGATCCTGTCTCACAAGTAGCTTTCACACAGACCCTTGAGTTTTATTTTAACTCAGGTGTTTATTCTCACAACACAGCAATCCTCCAGTCTCCCCATTAGTACACACTCACTCAGCTCTTCTTCTGATCCATGACCTACTCTGGTCCTGGAACCTACACAGGGAGTACAATCAAGAGTCCTTGATAGATAGATAGAGATTGAGAGAGAGCGTGCGAGATAAATAGAGATGAGATATACGAAGCACAGTTAAGAAGAGAGTACTAGCAAAGATGTACAGCTTCTGGTCACCATTCAAACTTCTCCCAAAGTGTAGATGGTCAAGGCTTCCCATTGAGCAAGGGATGGGTATGTGTTCAACTAAGATCCTCTCTGGATTTGCCTTTGTACTCTTATTACACATTCAGTTAAATGAATGCATTTATATCACTTCCTAACACTGAAAAGATTGCTGTGATGTGCAGGTTCCTCTGCTTCTCTTATATATGACAGCATATGGAACTGCAGCCCAGGAGGTGGAGACTTGGCTGGAGTTGGACCAAAAAGTAAGTGCTCCCAAGTTCAATCCTTGACACCACATGTGCCAGAGGGATTGTCTGTGTAGGTCTCTCTCCATCACATTAGACAAGTAATAAATCTTTGAAGATGTCTATCAGCTATTAAATAATTTAAATCTCTTTTATGCTTTTCTAATATTTCCTTCATACCTTCCCTAGTGACACACTGCTACTGCTCCCTACTAGATGGGTTGATTCTGGTGCCTATAGTGAAATAATTCTGCACGCAGACTGCATTGAGTCTCCTGTTTGCTGGGCCCGTGAACACACCAACAGGCCAGGGGCCAGGGTAACAGGGGCTGAAGGGCACCTGTCAGTAGGACCAGTGACTTCCAAGAGAGCAGACATTGTTGGACAAGTAAGAAGAGCAGAGAGGAGCTGCCACAGGGATGTGGAGAGAGAAGTGGACACCTGGCTCTTGTAGAGTGAGTTCTTCACACTGAGAAGGGACCAGTGGAATTTCCCCCACAGAGAAATAGCCTACAGTGCAGGAAGGCCACATATTCTGTGAGGGCTCAGCTCCTGCACCCCTCTGAGCACCTCAAGAGGCCCCTTCTCTCTGCCTTCATCATGTGGGAGGGTGCCTTGAGCAATGCAGACTAAGAGTTCCCAGAGGATAAGCTGTGGGCTCACTGGTGAGTGTGACAAGTCACCCAGGGCAAAAGGCAATGTTCTCACAACCTCAGCCAGTTGTACCATTTATTGGAAAAAAAACATAGAGGTTATGAGCACTGATCTGGTAAACATGCCCATGGCTTTCCTCAATCCCAGGTGAGAAGGGGATTATGCAGTGAGACACCAGCAGGTGGGAGAGAGGCCTCCTCACAGCTGTGAGGTCACCAACATCCTGGTTCCCTTCAGCACAAGAAAAAGTGAGCATGAGAGGTAATTGGACAATTCCAACAGGAAGGTAACTATGGCATTTTGTGATATTTTTGGTCTCTAAACAATTAAAATTGACATAAGCACAATGCACTTAAAATTAGCCCCAACAAAGGTCCCTCGTTCCACTCAAATTAAATACCGGTGGGAAACACTGCACTGCCAGGTGCTAAATCAACCTTAATGGAAGCTCCTATAACAACCTGGAGAGCCTGAGTGACTCCATATATAGCCTGGCCGGTGAGCATGCTGGGCAGAGACAAGGAGGGCTGCAACCTTGGGCAGAATATGCCTAGGGTGTTGGATACATGATTCATTCAGGAACAGGCTTTACACAAACTCATGAATTGTCATCTTTACTAAGGTCCAGCTACCCACTCTACCCCCTTCTCCTTCCCAACACAGCCAACAACCTTTCTGCATATCAGCGAGCACACATACAAGCCTTCCTAAGAGAAAAGGACTCCTATGATGCTGGGGTCTCATCCTAGGAAGAGTAAAGAGGGCCTGCCACTGAGAGAAAGACAGAGAGAGACAGAGACAGAGAGAAACAGAGATGACCTAATGCCAGAAAGGGATGAATAAACTAGGAGCAGATTGTACACCTTCGGGCTGTCCAACAAACCAGTGTAGACAGTTACGCCTTCCTAGCTGGTGAAGGAAGGGTCTGCATTCATCTGAGAGCATGAGAAAAACCTCTGGATTTATACTTCTTCTATCACACATTGAGTGAAATACACAACTTTATGTCATTTCATAGCTCTGGCAGGATTGTGATATGCAGGTCACTCTTTCTCTCTTATAAATGACAGCATATGGAAACTGGAGGCCAGGAAGTGGAGTCTTGCATGGAGTTGAAGAAAACAGGAAGTGCTCCCAAATTCAATCCTTGACATCACATGTGCCAGAGCAGTGGCCTGGGCAGATTTTTCTCCCTCATACGTAAGACAAATTATACATCTTTGAAAATGTGTGGAAGGAACTTAGGAATTCAAATCTCATTCACGTTTTCTACTATTTCCTTCCTAATATCACTGGTGACACACCCAGGGCCTCTGGCCGTACCAGCAGGCAGGACAGTAGGAAAATGGGCTTTAGGGCACTTGACAGCGGGGTCAGTGGCATTGGCGGGAGGGTCACTAGGACAACAGGCAGTGGAAGGCAGGCCACAGGAGCAGATACCAGCTTGGAAAGAGACCTGAAGAGAGAAGCGAACCCCCGACTCTGATAGAGTGAGTTCTTCCTACTAACAGGGGACCAGAGAACCTTCCCCAACAGAGAAAGAGCTGGCACTGCAAGGTGAAAACCTGGGTGCTGTGGGGTTCAGCCCCTGCTCCCCCCTGAGTGAATAAAGAGGCTCTGTACACCCTGCCTTCTCCAAGAGGGGCTGTGTGCAGGGAGGTACAGGCAGGGAGCAGCTGAGGAGCAAGTGCAGTGAGGAGCTCCCAGGCCCCTGCAGTCTACCTTCATCATGTGGGAGGGAGCTTAGAGCTGCACTCAATAGGAAGACCAGAGTATGAGCTGTGGGCCCAGTGCTGAATGTGGTGTGCCACCAGAGATCCAATCAATAGTGCCCACAGTACTCAGCCCATGGTGCTTCTTCTAGGGAAAGAACTTTATGTGATGATCAATCCTGATATTGTAAACACACCTATGAATGTCTTCCATCCCAGGTGACAAACATAAGCAGTAAGGTTGCAACTGCAGGGGTGAGAGAGGTTTCCCCACAGCTCTGGTGTCAACAGCTTTCAGATGTGCTTGACCACAGCCAGGGCATCAGAAAGAAATGAAGATTGGACAATGCCAACAGGAAGGTACCTAACTATTGTGCCTCATAATTTTTCTAATTTATTAACTCTATGCACATAGAGACTTCTGGAAATAGCCAGGAAAGGGGTCCTTAGCTCTGCTCAAGTTTGTTTTCAGTGAGTGTTGCCTTCACACAGACTACTGAGTTGTCTTCTCTGCTCAGATGCAGTCACCCTCTCACTCTCTGTCTCCTCCTACTCCACAACATGGCCACCCCCATCTCTCCCTGTCAGAACACACAGCAGCCATTCCTCAGAGCCAAGGACTCATCTGGTCCTGGTGTAACACCTGATGGAGAGACAAGGAGTTCCTGCCTCATGGAAACAGAGAGAGGACAGAAAGACAGACACTGCGATGAAGAGACTAAAAACAAAGTTGTTCACCTTCTGGACCTAAGAACAACAGATTTGGTCAAAATGTAAATGGGAAAGGCTTTCTAGACAGTTAAAGAAGCCACTGTATTAATCTGAGAACATGAGAAACCCCTCTGCATTTGCACATTCATTCCCATATATTAAATGAATCGTTTCATGTCATTTCCTAGCTCTAATATGATGACTGTCCTATGCATGTGACTCTCTTTCTCTTACATATGATGGAATATGGCAACTGCTGCCCAGTAGGTTAAGACTTGGCTGAGGCTGGAGAGGAAAAAGTAAGTGCTCCCAAGTTCAATCCCTGACATTAAAGGTGCTAGGGTGATGATCTGTAGATGCCTTTTTCCTTCACATATTAAGAGAAATATTTCCTTGAAGATGGATGACAGTTATTAAAGAATTGAAATCTCATTTATGTTTTCTAATGTTTCTTCCTAATATCACTAGTGACATACTTCCACTGTCCCAGTTCCATGTGTCCATTATGCTACCACACTGAAATAATCCTTCCTGTTGATGCGGTGAGATTTCCCTGCACCAGGAACCTGCAGCCACACAAGCAGGCCTGAGGCAGGGGTATCATAGGATTTAGGACATGTGTCAGTGGAACCAGTGGGATCTACAGCAGGGTTTCCTAGAAGCGCAGGCAGTGGAGTGTAATGGAGAGGAGCATAGAACAACATGCCACAGAGACGTGGAGAGAGAAATGGACACACGACTCTGGTAGTGTGAACTCTCCACACAAAGGAGGGACCCAAAGAGATTCCCACACAGAGCAAGAACTGTCACTGATTCCATATTCTGTAGGGGTCCAGCCCCTGCACCCCTCTGAGTAACTGAAGAGGCCCCAAACACCCTGCCAGCTCCTAGAGGCCCTGTGAGGGAGGAGGGTCAGTCAGGGAGCACCTAAGGAGTGAGTGCAGTTAGGAACCTCCAGGCCTCTTCTCCCTGCCTTCTTCACGTGGGAGGGAGACTAGGGCTGTACCCAATAAGGTTGCCCACCCTTTCTAAGTCTGGCTGCTACCCTGGTATTGATCCAATATGCCCACAATGTGCAGCCCCTGGGACTGCTTTGGGAAGAAAAGCAAGGGGGTTACCAGTTGTCATCTGGTATACATTCCCTTGACCTTCCTTAATCCATTGTGACAAAGGCTAGTGAGGTAGTGCCACTGGGGATGAGAGAAGCTTCCCCACAGATCTGGGATCACAGCATGCATCCATGCGGCCAACCTACAGCACAGACATTGTACAGAAGTAGTAAAGGACGAACTGCCAATGCCAACACCAAGGTACCTACTGCATTCCGTGATCATTATTATCTCTGAACATAAAGGTGTAAACTCATTCCAAATTACATGAGCAAGAAAACGCTTTCCAAGCTCCACTCAGGGTTGCAGCACAGTGGGGAACACTGCTCTCAGAAGAACTCAGAGATGCTAAGCTTAGCCCCATTCAGAGCAGTACAGACTGGGGGACCACCTGTGCACTTGTAGGTGAGGCTCCTGGCCAGAGACAGAAAGGGAGAGGCAAAAGTTTAGCCTGGCAAACACAACCCAGGTGAGTGCAGTGAGCTGTCCCCAGGTCCCTTCCCTCTGGCTTGAATGCAGGCATCCCAGCACCCACCTGGGAGGCTCTACCCAGAGTTAGGGTGTGCCCTCTGAGGGGTGTGGAGTGCAACCCCCCCCACCCCCAGGACAGAGCCTGATTGAGTACACATGCCAATGACCTTCCTTAACCCAGGTGGAGAAGATGGAGCAGGGAGGCAGCAGCAGCAGGAGGAAGAAAGCTCCCACCACATCTCTGGACTCAGGGACACCTGGGTGCCCATTAGCACACGGAGAAGCCAGCATGGGCCGAGTGAAGACCACACAGTTTTCTCAGGAAGGTATCTATTTTTCATTTCAGCTTTCATTCCCATCTCTATTTGATTAAAACTGACAAGCACATTGTGTTTTAAACCAGCAAGGCCTACAGCAGGCAGCACTGCAGAGTGAGGAGGGCAGGTCCAGTCTAGGGTGTGTGTGGCCTTGGGCAGATCTACTCACCCTGTGTTCCCATCAATCCCTGTGGACAAGACCAGAGAAGATGAAGACCAGCTCACACACGGGTGCCCCTCACAGAGCAGGCACCAGGGCAAGTTCCACATCTGAGAACTTTGGAAGGGGATGTGTGAATATCAGCCCTTGCCCACACCCACCTCTTTGGGGACAGAGTTCAGAAATGCTGGGCTCCCAGCATCTTGACCAGAACTAGCAGATTTCCTCCCTGGCCTATTGTAACATCAGTCCCTGCAGCTTCTCTGGCCGGCCTCTGTCTGAGCTTCTCAACCAATGGTTTGATTTTGGGACACACCAGAAGGCACCCATAGTGACCTCTCACCCTGCACAGCAGAGTCCTTTGAAACCCACACACAATGAGATGGACATTCATTTCTTTCATCTCCTGTTTTCTTTTTCATGTGCATATATTGATTGATTCCCTTTTTGCTGTCTGTGCTTGGACTGTTGTAGTTATTAATGTTGTCATCCTTATTGGATAGGATAGAGAGAAATGGAGAGAGGAGGAGAAGGTAGAGAGGGGGAGAGAAAGAGGGACACCTGCAGACCGGCTTCACTGCCTGTGAAGTGACTCCCCTGTAGGTGGGGAGCCAGGGGGCTCAAACCTGGATCCTCAAGCCAGTCCTTTCACTTTGTGCCACCTGTGCTTAACCTACCACACAACAGGCTGCATGACTTTCTCAGGTTTTCTTAGAAACATCTGAGTGTGGTCACAGGGCAGAGTGGAAGGTAGCTGAGAGGGTGCAGGAAGGTAACTATGTCCTGGTGTCATACTGTATGGGGACACAGCACTCTGACTCAGAGAAGCAAGCACTGTTCCTGGTGCTTTCTCTGCAGAGCCCTGGGGTCCAGCATGGGGGAACTTATGGGGGGGGCTCAGGTGGGGGATGCTCAGATCCTTGTCCCACAAGGGCTTCCTCCCCTGCTGTCTGAAGCTGCTCTAGCAAGAGAATGCTGTGGGCAGAGCTTAGCTTTAAGGAACATTTTCCTCTGTGAGAAGGAGTGGGGGACCCCTGGGCCTGGGGTTCCAACATTAAAGGGAGAGTGGGGTGCACACTGGCTGAGGAGCTAGTCACCCAGGGTGGGTCTGCTTTAGTCTAAAGTTGTTCTCACCCCATTGCCAGACAACCCCACTTTCCCTCTTCTTCCCCACACCCCCATTGCTGAGGAGACTTGGCTGCCCAAATGTGGCCTTCTTGCTCTTCCCCAGGTCAAGACTTAAGGCTCCACTTCAAGATGGCGGCACCAGTGCAAGACAGTCCACAGTTCTCACCGACCACCTGCCCCAGAGCAGCACCAGAGGACTCTACAGACGCCACATCAGAAGAGAAGAAGCTGCACCCTTCCCCATCATGTACTCTCTGTGTACCCCCTAAGGAAGCATGTAAACTGTAGATTATAAAGTGTAAACTGTAAACTCCAGTGGGGCCACCTGGTACCTTCAGCCAGTGGCCTCTCCTGCTGGAAATTAAACATGTACCTTTTTAATGCACTCTTTTTGCCTGGGCTCCTTGCTTTCTCCCCACAGTCTTAGCAGGGTTAGGCAGAATTTGGGAGGGAGGGCTTGGAAGGAAGGTAGTGCAGACTGACATCCCAGGAACACAGCTACTCTCTTCCCTGACCCAGCTTTCTGGTCCTTTTTCCAGCCATGGCATCATCTCCCTAGACAATAAGTTGGATCCACCTGCATATCAAATGACAGGCTCAGGAAAAGAAAAAATAAAAGTGTCCTGGAGCCCCACTAGCCCAGAACCCACCACACTAGGGAGAGAGAGAGACAGGCTGGGAGTATGGATTGACCTGCCAATGCCCATGTTCAGCGGGGAAGTAATTACAGAAGCCAGAAGTTCCACCTTCTGATATTGGGCCCTTACTTCCAGAGTGTTAAAAAATAGGAATGTTAACTATGAGGGGAGGTGAAGGGATATGGAGTTCTGGTGGTGGGAACTGTGTGGAGTTGTACCCCTCTTATCCTATGTTTTTTATCACTGTTTCCTTAGTAAAAATAAAAAAAATATTTTGGATACCTATGTTCAACATAGTAGTATAACTTTGTGATTGTCCCTGAAAGGAGGTTTCATCAGTTTATTAATTCATATGGTAATTCCTTTTCGAACTTAACTATACAAAAATGACACAATTGAGACAGTAATAATTAGTTGTTTCTGAGGTATAAAAAATAAATTTTAGTTCCATAGCAACACAGGCAAAAATATTAACACTAAGATCTTATAAGCCATGAAAAATAGAGCACAGTGACCAATTATAGGTATTTAAAAAACAAAACCTTAAAATATTCCAAATCACTTCACATTTATTACACGATTCTTCTGAGAAATCACTCGTTAATTAAACTTTTATTTACAAACTTTCAACAGTTGTCTCTAAATAACGATAGTATTGTCTTTACTATGTTCAATTTTTTACTATGTTCAAAAATAACGATAGTATTGTCTTTACTATGTTCTCCAAATAACGATGGTATTGTCTTTACTGTGTTTATTTAATTTTTACTTGATGGAGACCTTAATGGATTACTGTACAGTTGTTGACACATGAATATAAATTTTCATGTGCTCTTGACACTCTCACTACCAACTTTTCGACCATCGTGCACCAGGACCTCAAGACTCTTCTCCTCCTTCCTCTGAGTCCTTAACTTTGGTGTAGGACACCATGCGAATCATGCAAAACTTCTATGAAGAACTATAAGCCACCAACATAGAGAATCTGGAAGAAATGGAACAATTCCTAGAAACATATGCCCTTCCAAAACTGAACCAAGAAGAACTACAAAATCTAAATGCACCAATCACAGACAAAGAAATTGAAACCGTTATTAAGAATCTCCCCAACAACAAAAGTCCTGGACCAGACGGCTTCACAAACGAATTCTACAAAACTTTCAGGAAACAGTTAGTACCCATACCTCTTAAGCTTTTGCATAAGATTGAAGAAACAGGAATACTCCCTTCCACCTTCTATGAAGCCAACATCACCCTGATACCAAAAGCTGATAATTACAGAAAAAAAAAATAGGAAAACTACAGACCAATATCTCTGATGAACATAGATGCCAAAATATTAAACAAGATCTTGGCCAACTGGATACAGCAGCATATCAAAAAGATTGTTCATCACGACCAAGTGGGATTCATCCCAGGAATGCAAGGCTGGTTCAACACCAGTAAGTCAATCAATGTCATTCACCACATCAATAATAGGGACCGGCGTAAGCATCCCGGTTCGAGCCCCCCTCTCCACCAGCTGCAGGGGAGTCACTTCACGGGTGGTGAAGCAGGTCTGCAGGTGTCTCTCTCTCTCCCCTCTCTCTCTGTCTTCCCCTCCTCTCTCCATTTCTCTCTGTTCTATCCAACAACAAAGCAACATCAACAATGACAATAATAATAATGTGTGTGTGTGTGTGTGTGTGTGTATCCCAGAGATGACAAGACTCTGTGGTCCTGAGTGTTTTTTCTATGTATATTTGTGTCCCCAGGTGGGCAGGAATCTGTGTCCTATGTGGAGTGTGTGTGTGTGTGTGTGTGTGTGTGTGTGTGTGTGTGTCCAGATGGTTAGGACTCTGTGGTCCTGAGTAGTGTGTATGTTTGTTTGTGTGTTCTAAGGAGAGTATGACTCTGTGGTCCTGAGTGGTGTGTGTGTGTATGTGTGTGTCTCCAAGAGGACAGGAATCTGTCATCCAGAGTTTTGTGTGTGTGTGAGTGTGTGTGTGTGTTTGTGTATGTCCCTAGGAGTGTAGGACTTTGTAATCCTTAGTTTTGTGTGTGTTTGTGTGTTTGTGTGTGTCTGTGTCCCTAGAAGTATAGGACTCCGTGGTACTCAGTGGTGTGTGTGTGTGTTTGTGTGTCCCCAAGAAGGCAGGACTCTGTGGTCCTTAGTGCTGTGTGTATGTGTATTTGTGTGTACCCAGGAGTGCAGGACTCTGAAGTCCTGAGTGGTATGTGTATGTCTGAATTGTGTGTGTGTGTGTGTGTGTCCGCTAAAATGCAGGACTCTGTGGTCCTGAGTGGTGTGTGTCTGTGTGTCCCTAGGAGGATTGGACTCTGTGGTACTGAGTGGTGTGTGTGTGTTTGTCCCGAGGAGGACCGTGTTCATGTCCTGAGTGGTGTGTGTGTGTGTATGTCCCCAGGATACAGGACTCTGTGCTTTTGAGTGGTGTGTCTCTGTGTGTGTATGTCCCCAGGAGGGCAGGACTCTGAAGTCCTGTGTGGTATGTGTCTGTGTGTCCCTAGGAGTATAGGACTCTGTGGTCCTGAGTGGTGTGTGTGTGTGTGTGTGTGTGTGTATATGTTTGTTTGTCCCCAGGAGGTCAGGAATATGTTGTCCTGAGTTGTGTGTGTGTGTGTCCCAGGGACAACAAGATTCTGTGGTCCTGAGTGTTTTTTTCTGTGTATATGTGTGTCCCCAGGAGGGCAGGACTCTGTGGTCCTATGTGGTGTGTGTGTGTCTTTGTGTGTGTGTGTGTGTGTGTGTGTGTATGTGTGTGTGTGTGTGTGTGTGTATGTGTATCCCCATGAGTGCAGAACTCTGTGGTCCTAACTGGGGTGTGTGTGTTTGTATGTACCCTGGAGGGCAGGACTCTGTGGTCATGAGTGGGATGTGTGTGTTTTTGTGTGTCTCCAGGAGGGCAGGACTCTGTAGAAGTCAGAGGTATGTGTGTATGTATATCTCCAGGAGGACAGGGCTCTGTGGTCCTGATTGGTGTGTGTATGTGTATGTGTATGTGTGTGTGTTTCCAGATGGTCAGGACTTTGTGGTCCTGAGTAGTGTGTATGTGTGCTTGTGTGTTCCAAGGAGGGAAGGCTCTGTGGTGCTGAGTGGTGTGTGTGTGTGTGTGTGTGTGTGTGTGTGTGTGTGTATGTCCCTAGGAGGGCAGAACTTTGTGATCCTGAGGGTGTCTGTGTGTCCCCTGAAGGGCAGGACTTTGTGGTCCTGAGTAGTGTGTATGTGTGTGTCCCAAGGAGGACAGGGTTCATTATCCTGAGTGGGGTGTGTGTGTGTGTGTGTGTGTGTGTGTGTGTGTGTATGTCCCCAGGATACAGTACTCTGTGATCTTGAGTGGTGTGTCTATGTGTGTATGTGTGTGTAAGTCCCCAGGAGAGCAGGACTCTAGGGTCATGTGTGGTGTGTGTCTGTGTGTCCCTAGGAGGACAGGACTCTGTGGTCCAGAGTGGTGTGTATGTGTGTGTGTGTATGTGTGTCCCAAGGAGGACAGTACTCTGTGCTCCTGAGTGGTGTGTGTGTCCATGAAGGCAGGACTCTGTGGTGCTATGTGGTGTGTGTGTCCCCAGGAGGATAGGAATCTGTGTCCTTTGTTGTGTGTGTGTGTGTGTGTGTGTGTTTGTGTGTATCCACAGTAGGACAGGACTCTGTGGTCCTCAGTGGTGTGTGTGTGTGTGTGTTTGTGTGTCCCCAGGAGGTCAGGACTCTGTGGCCCTGAGAGCTGTGTATATGTGTATTTATGTGTCCCAAGAAGGGCAGGAATTTGTGGACCTGAGTGGTGTGTGTATGTGTTTTTGTATGTCCCCAGGAGGGCAGGACTCTGTGGTCCTGAATGGTGTGTGTGTGTCTGTATGTTTTGTGTGTGTGTATCCCCAGGAGGACAGGACTCTGTGGTCCTGATGGTGTGTGTTTGTCCCCAGGAGGACAGGACTCTGTGGTTCTGAGTGCTGTGTGTGTGTCCCCAGGAGGGCAGGAATCTGTGATCCTGAATGCAGTGTGTGTGTGTGTGTGTGTGTGTGTGTGTGTGTGTGTGCGCGCGCGCGTATGTGTGTGTCCCCTGAAGGACAGGAATCTGTGGTCCTGAGTGGTGTGTATGTGTATATATGTGACCCGAGGAGCACATGACTCATGGTCCTGAGTGGTGTGTATGTGTATGTACCCAGGATTCAGGACTCTGTGCTCTTGAGTTGTGTGTGTGTGTGTCTGTGTGTGTGTGTGTGTCTGTGTGTGTGTCTCCAGGAGGACAGGAATCTGTGGTCCTCAGTGGTGTGTGTGTCTGTGTTTGTGTGTCCCCAGGAGGGCAGGATTCTGTGGTCCTGGGTGTGATGTGTGTCTGTGTGTGTGTGTGTGTGTGTGTGTATCATCAGGAGAACAGGACTTTGTGGTCCTGATGCCGTGTGTGTGTGTGTGTGTGTGTGTGTGTGTGGCCCCAGGGGGACAGGACACTGTGGTCCTGAGTGCTGTGTGTGTGTTCCCAGGAGGGCAGGACTCTGTGATCCTGAATGCAGTGTGTGTGTGTGTGTGTGTGTGTGTGTGTGTATGTGTGTTTTTCCCCAGGAGACAGGGCACTGTGGTTCTTAGTGAAGTGTTTGTGTCCCCAGGAGGGATGGAACTGTGGTCCTGAGTGGTGTGTGTGTTTGTGTGTGTGTGTATGTTTATCCCCCTGAGGGCAGGACTCTGTGGTCATGAGTGTGGTGTGTGTGTGTGTGTGTGTGTGTGTGTGTGTGTGTGTGTGTATGTGTGTGTTAGTGTATGTGTCTCTTTCCCTAGGAGGACAAAACTCTGTGGTCCTGAGTGGTGTGTGTGTGTATTTGTGTGTCCCCAAGAGGGCAGGACTCTGTGGTCCTGAGTGCTATGTGTGTATGTCCCAAGGAGGGTAGGACAACCCACATCCCCCAAACCAACAGCCCCAAAACCAACAGCCCCTAAATCCCACAACTCCCAAACCCACAGACCCATAAACCAACACCCTCACAAACCCAAAATCCCAATCCCACAGCCCACCAATCCACAGCCCTCACCTCAGAGCCACCAAACGCGTTCCCCCAACTCACAGCTCCCAACTCATAGTTCCCCAGACCCATACAGCACCAAGACCTTCACAACCCCACAATCACAACTCCCAAAACTCACAGGCCCTAGATCCTCACAGCCCCCCTACTCACAACCTGCAGATTCACAATCCCCAGACCCTCTCACACCCCAGACCCTCAAGCCCCCAAGACCCTCACAGTCCTCAGACCCTCTCAGAGCCCAAACAATCATAGCCCCCAAGACCCTCACAGCCCCCACCATAACAGCCCCCAAGACACTCATTGCCCAAAGTCACTAACAGCCCACAACACCCTCATAGCCCCTAAGATCTCTCAGCCCCCAAAACCATCATAAACCCCAAGACCCTCACAGCTCCCAGACCCTCTCAGCCCCCAATTATCACAGTCCCCAAGACCCTCTAAGCCTCCAAAACCCTCATAGCCCCCAGATGCTCTCAGCCCCCAAGATACTCATAGCCTGCAGACCCTCTCATCCCCCAGACCCTCTAAGACCCCAGACCCTCATAGCCCCAACCCTCACAGCCCTCAAGAAACACAGGCCACCAGAACCTCTCAGCACCGAGACCCTCTCAGACCCCAAGACACACATGGCTGACAACTCACAGCCCCCAGACCCTAACCACTTTAAAGACCCCCACAGCCCCCAGAACCTCACAGCCCTTAGACCCTCACAGCCCTCAGACCCTCACAGCCCACAGGCCCTCTCAGCCCCCAGATGCTCAGAGCCCCCAGACCTCCACAGCCCCCAGACCCTCACAAACCGCAGACCCTTAGAGCCCCCAGGCCCTCTCAGCACGGAGAAGCTCACAGTCCCCAGACCCTCACAGCCCTTAGGCACTCTCAGCCCCCAGACCCTCACAGCCGCCCAGGCACTCTCAATCCCCAGACCCCCACAGCCTCCAGACCCTTACAACCCCCAGACCCTCACAGCCCCCAGAACCTCTCAGCCCCCAAGACCCTCATAGCCCCCAGATCCTCTTAGCCCCCAAGACCCTCATAGCCCCCAAGACCCTCTCAGCCCCCAGAACCTCTCAGCCCCCAAGACCCTCATGGCCCCCAACTCACAGATCCCAGACCCTCACAGCTTCCAAGACTCCCATGACCCCTGACTCCTAGCTGCCATCTGACCACAGGCCCTACCCCCACAGTCCCACTCACCATGTTGACCTCTGACACCATGTTGATACTGGAGATGTTGATGTTCATGCCTACAGCCACCGGGGTGGGGGAGTGGGGCAGCAGTGACCACAGACCTGAGTGTGGGCGGCAACCCTGAGGGCCCAGCCGAGCCCAGCGTCCACTTGCAGCCCCCATATCCTCCACCAGGGTCCCAGCCCGCTGGAGGGGGCAGATCTCGGGGTCCCAGCCTGACTGAGGGGGCAGATCTTGGGGTCCCAGCCTGACTGAGGGGCTGTTTCAGGTTCCCCCGCTGGAGTGAGCAGTTCCAGGGCCCCCACCCAGTCTGGGGTGCAAGCAGAGGGGTCCTGGCCCTATGGGGGAGGCCATTCTCAGGTTCCTGCCAGCTGCTGGGTTGCAGTTACCCCCAGGGAAGCCCCATGCCCCCCGGCCAGCTTGTGGGATAAGCACCTCTGCGCGCACACCACGGCCAGCAGCACTGAAGGGCCAGAGCCCACAGCCCCTGAGCCCCGTGCCCCCCATACTGTGGCTGCGGGGAGCGCAGCCACACTGGTGGAATGGGGGTGGTGCATGCACAGGTGCTTCAGCAGGGGCGGGAAGGGGCAGGTTGGGGTAGATCACCCCAGCACCCCCTAGGCGGAACGCCCCAAGGAGTGCCCTGTGGAAAGCCCAAGAGGAGCACCTTAACTGAGCACACAGAGGAGCACCCTGCCTGAGCACCCAGAGAGCACCCTGCTTGAGCACCCAGAGGAGCACCCTGCGAGAGCACCCAGAGGAGCACTCGGATGAGCATCCCGGATGAGCACCCCAAGCTGAGCACTCAGGCTGAGCATCCCGGCTGAGCACCCCAGAGGAGGGTCCCAGAGGAGGGCCCCAGGGTGTGGTGCTTGGTGTCTGAGTGCTTAGGGCGCTGTGGGGTGCAGGCAGGCTCCTGATGGAGGGCAGGGCCTCTGTGCACTCAGCCAGATAAACTTAGCAAACTGGAACTGGGCAAGTTTCCAGGACAGGGACTGGGGACAGGGGACTGGGGACTGGAGACTGAGGACTAGGACTGGGGACAACGACTGGGACTGGGGACAGGGGAAAAGGATTGGGGACTGAGGGACTGGGGACAGGGACTGGGGACAGGGGACAGGGGACTGGGACTGAGAACAGGGGACTGGGGACAGGGACAGGGCACTGGGGACAGGGGGCTGAGGACAGGGGACTGGGGACAGGAACTGAGAACAGGGACTGGGACTAGAGACAGGGGGCTGAGGACAGGGCAATGCCCTGAACACCTTCAGGCCCCCTCCTCCTATCAGCACCCCTGGCCCCTGAACACCCTCAGGACCCTTCCTCCTCTCAGCACCCCAGGCCTCTGAACACCCTCAGGCTCCTTCCACCTCTCAGCACCCCAGGCCCCTGAAGGCCATCAGGCCCCCCTCCACCTATCAGAACCCCAGGCCCATGAACACCCTCAGGACGCCTCCTCCCCTCACCACCCCAGGCCCCTGGACACCCTCAGGCCCCCTCCTCCTCTCAGCACCCCAGGCCCCTAAACACCCTAAGGCCCCTCCTCCATTCAGCACCTCAGGTCCCTGAACACCCTAAGGCCCCCTCTCATCCTCTCAGCACCCCAGGACCCTGAACACTCTCAGGCCCCTCCTCCTATGGAGCCCCCCAGGTGTCCCTGCAGCACCCACATCTCCTGATTCCTGTTCTGCACAGCTGAGTCCCTGGTGGCCATTTGACTCCAGGTCCAGGGTTTCCTGCCCATAGAGCCACTGAGAGCCCCACAAGCCAGGGCCAAGCCAGTGCTGGACACACGTGCTTACTCTCAGCAGACTCAGTACACACTGGGAGTCCAGTTGTACTCCAGACCTCGGGGAAACGGTGTTGGGCCTCTGGGCACCACTGTCACTTGGGGCCTGGTATAGAGGGTGGGCAGCCATGAGGGCTGCCAGCTGCAGGGTGGCTGCACTGCATGCAGAGGCCACCAGGTGACGCTGCTGCAGCACAAATATTCCCAGGCTGGGCTCTGGTGGAGCCACAAGTGTCCACCCCCAAGGTTTATTCTGGGCCTCCAGACCCCTAGATGTCCCTGCCCTCAGGTGTCCCTCTAGGTGTTCCCTACTGCAGGTTTTCCTGACCCCCAGGGCCAGCTTCCCAGCTTCCTCCCAGGAAGCCTCAGCGGCCCTCAGGAATCCCTGTCCCAGGTGTCCCCTCCCTGGTCCCCCCCAGGTTTCCCCTCACCCCAGGTGTCCCCCATCCACCCCCAGATGTACAGTCCATGGCCCCCAGGAATCCCCACCCCAGGTATTCCCCAAGCCCCCAGATTTCCGTTGGGTCCCCAGGTTTTCCCCCACCCCAGGTCCCCCCCATGAATCCCCACAGATGTCCAGTCCCAGGCCCCCATGTCTATCTCCACACCAGGTGTCCACGCCCTGGGCCTCCAGGTTTCCCCCCACCTCAGATGCCCCCGTCTATCCCAAGATGTCTGGTCCGAAGCGCCCAGGTCTCTCCCCGCCCCAGGTGTCCACGCCCCGGGCCCCCAGTTTTCCCCTACCCCACATGTCCCCTGTCCACCTCAGATATCAGGTTCAGGCCCCCAGGTATCTCTGCCCCAGGTGTCCCCACCCCGGACCCCCAGGTGTGTCCCCACCCAGGTGTTCACCCTCTGGCCCCAGATGTCCGGTTCCAGACCCCCAGGTGTCTCCCTGCCCCAGATGTCCCCGCCCTGGGCCCCAGGTGTCTCCCAACCCCATGTGTCCCTGCCCCTGGGTTCCCAGGTGTCCCCAGCCAGTCACCCAGGCGTCCCGATTCTGGCCACAAAGGGACCCGCCCCCAGGACCCCAAAAGTCCACTGCCCTAGGTGTCCCCGCCGCTGGGCCCCAGATGTCCATAGCCACGGGTCACCTAACTGTCACCCCTCTGGTCACCTACATGTCCCCCACGCCCATGCAGAGGGGCGGGCAAGAGGCTGCAGTGCCCGACCAGCCATCAGGTGGTGATGCTGTAAAGCAAACCTCCATGGTGGGCCCAGCGCCCAACCACAGGCCCAGTCTGGACCCCCAGGTCCCTGGCCCTCAGATCCCGGCGTCAATATCTCCGGGTCATTGAACCCAGATCTCCTTCACCCCAGACCCCCTCCCCCTCAGATATCCAGGTCATGGAACCCAGACCCCTAGCCCCAAGACCCCCGCCCACATCACACCAGGTATGTGCCCCCCAGACCCCCACCCACATCACACCAGGACCACGACCCACAGACCCCCCCCGCATACATCACTCAAGGACCTTGACCCCCAGACCCCAGCCCCATCACTCCAAGTCTTCAATCCCCAGACCCCCAACCCCATCACTGAGGTCCCCAGATTCCCTTCACCCCAGACCCCTACTCCTCCATCTCCAGGTCTTGGAATCCAAAACCCTGCCCCCCAGATCCACGCCCACATCACACCAGGAACTCAACCCCTCTAGGTCCCCGCTCCCCCAGATCCCCCATCACTGAAGGTCCTAGACCCCAGACCCCAGCTCCCCAGATGCCTGCCCTCATCACTCCAGGCCACCATGTCCTCACTGTTACCCATCTGTGATGCGGCCCCCAAGGACACCGCACAGCCAGGACACCAAGCCCACCATGAGGAAGACCTTTCAAACCCAATGTCCTAAGGGTCCTTCTGAATCTGGGCACAATGCTTTCAGAACTGGATGGGGGAGGGGGAAATCATAAGGACCAGGACCTCAGAGCACCTCAGACCAACAGCCACCACCTTGCAATCACCAAACACACAGCACCCAAATCCACACCCCCCAACACACAACCCCCAAACCAAGAGCCCCCCAAAACCACATGCCCCCAAAACACAAACCCCAACTCACAGACCCCCACAAGCAGTGCCCCAACCCACAAACCCACAGCCCACAAACTAACAACCCCCAAAAATCCACAGCTCCCCAAACCCACAGCCCACAAACAAAACCCCCCAAACCCATAGCCCCCTAGAACACAGCCCACCAACAGCACCCCAACCCACAACACCCATTACAGCCCTACACCCACAGTTCCACAACCCACAAAACCCGAACCCACAGCCCCCCAACCCTCAGCTCCCCAACCCACAGCCCCCAACCCACAACAACCAAACCAACAGCCCCCAAACCCATAAACCCCAACCACAGCCCCCCAACCCACAAACCCGAAACACACATTCCCCAAACCCACAACCCCCAAAGCCACAAACCCCAAAGCCACAAAACCTAAAACCCACAGCCACCCAAACACACAACGCCCAAAAACCACAGTCCACAAACCCAAAGCCCCAAAACCCACATGCCCCTAAACCCACAGCCACCAACCCACAGCCCTAAAACCCTGTCTCCTAAACCCACAGCCCCCCAACCCACAGTCACTAAATCCACAGGCCACAAACCCACAGCCGCCCAAACACACAGCCCCCCAAACTAATAGACCCACAGTCCACAGCCCCAAAAAACACAGAACCACAAATCCACAGCCACTCAAACCCACTGGCCACTAAACCTACAGCCCCAAACCCAAGCCCCTAAACCCACAGCTCCTAAACACCACAACCCACTAACCCACAGCCCACAAACCCACAGCCCACAAACCCACAACCCCCCAACAGCCCAAACCCACAGCCCCAAAACCACAATCACCAAACCCATAGCCCCCCAATCCACAGCCACCCAAACCAACAGCCCCCAAACCCATAGCCCCTTAATCCCAGAGCCCCCAAACCCACAGACCCCAAAACCAATAGACGCCAAACCCACAACCCCAAACCCACAGCCCCCCAATCCAAAGCCCTCACCTCACAGCCACCAAACCCGTTTCCCGAACTCACAGCTCCCAACTCATATTTCCCCAGACCCACAAGCACTGAGACCCTCACAACCCCACAATCACAACTCCCAAACCTCACAACCCTAGACCCTCACAGCCCCCAGACCATAACAGCCCCCCTCCTTACAACTTGCAGATTCACAGCCCCAGATCCTCTCAGCCCACAGGCCCTCACAGACCCTAGAACCTCTTATCCCCCAAACCTTCACAGCCCCAGACCCTCAGAGATCCCAGACCCTCACATCCACCAGACCCTCTGAGCCTCCAAGACCAACATAGCCCCCAGAAGCTCTCAGCCCCCAAGATCCTAATAGCCCGCAGACCCTCACAGCCCCCAGGCCTCTCAGTCCCCAGACCCTCAGTGCCCCCAGACCCCCACAGTCCCCAGGCCCTCACAGCCCCCAGACCCTCTCAGCCCACAAGCCCTCACAGCCCTCAGACCCTCAGAGTCCTAAGACCCTCACAGCCCCCAGACCCTCTCAGCCCCCAAGACAATCTCATCCCTGAGACCCTCACAGCGCCCAGACCCTCACAGCCCCCAGACCCTCTCAGCCCCCAAGACCCTCATAGCCCCCAAGATCCTCTCTGCCCCCAGACTCTCTCAGCCCCTAGACCCTCTCAGCCCCCAAGACCCTCATGGCCCCCAACTCAGAGCCCCCAGACCCTCACAGCTTCCATGATCCCCAGAACCCCTGACTCAACTAGCCGCCATCTGACCACAGGCCCCTCCCCCACGATCCCACTCACCATGATGACCTCTGACACCATGTTGATACTGGAGATGTCTATGTTCATGCTGACAGCCACCAGGGGGGATCCTGTGGGGCAGCAGTGACCACAGGCCTGAGTGTGGGCGGCAGCCCTGATGGCCCAGCCGAGCCCAGCGTCCACTTGCAGCCCCCACTGCTCCACTAGGGTCCCAGCCCACTGGAGGGGGAAGATCTCTGGGTCCCAGCCTGACCGAGGGGCTGTTCCTTGGCCCCCCGCTGGAGGGTGCAGTTCTGGGACCCCCACCCGGTCTGGGGTATAGACAGAGGGGTCCTGGCACTATGGGGGTGGCCATTCTCAGGGTCCCACCAGCTGCTGGGGTGCAGTTTCCCCCAGGGCAGCCCCACACCCCCCTGCCAGGCTTGTGGGATAAGCACCTCTGTGGGCACAACGTGGCCAGCAGTACCAGAAGGGCCAGAGCCAGCAGCCCCTGAGCCCGTGTCTTCCATTCTATGGCTGTGCTCCCAGCAGCCACACTGGCTGAATGTGGGGAAGCACATGCACAGGTGGACCAGCGGGGGCGGGGAGGGGTGTGAAGGGGCGAGCAGGGGAGGAGCAAAGCAGGGCAGAGCACCCCAGCAGCTCCCAGGCAGAGAACCCCAAGGAGCATCCTGAGGAATGCCCCAGAGGAGCACTGTGCCTAAGCACCCATGGAGCATCCCCAGGCCCTTGAATACCCTCAGATCTGTCCTCCCCTCAGCACCCCAGGCCACTGAACACCCTTAGGGCCCTTCCTCTCAACATCCTAGGCCCCTGAACACCCTCAGGACCCCTCCACCTCTCAGCACCCAAGGCCCCTGAACACCCTTAAGCACCTTCCTCTCAACATCCTAGGCCCCTGAACACCCTCAGGACCCCTCCTCCTCTCAGCACCCCAGGCCTCCAATCACCCTCAGTACTCCTCCTCCTCTCAGCACCCAAGGCCCCTGAACACCCTTAGGCACCTTCCTCTCAACATCCTAGGCCCCTGAACACACTCAGGCCCCCTCCTCCTCTCAGCACCCCAGGCCTCTGATCACCCTCAAGCCCCCTCCTCCTCTCAGCACCCCAGGCCTCTGAACACCCTCAGGCCTCCTCCACCACTCAGCACCCCAAGCCCCTGAACACCCTCAGGCCCCCTCCTCTCAGCACCCCAGGCCTCTGAACACCCTCAGGCTTCCTCCTCCTCTTAGCACCCCAGGCCTCTGAACACCCTCAGGCCTCCTCCTCCTCTCAGCACCCAAGGCCCCTGAACACCCTCAGGCCCCCTCCTGTTGGTATGCATGAGACCCCTTCTGTTTCATTTGGTTTAAATCCCCCCTGCTTAACACTATTCTATTTACATAACCACTTCATTCTATTTATATAACCGCTGTTAACAAGCACCTCCCTCCAGGGCATTGGTTCAATCCCCACTGTTTCATGATATGTTTTTGCTCCACACCCCCTCCTTGTCACACTCTGATTGTCACCAGTCACTTTTCTCTCCACCCTCTCTATGTCACACCCTGTTTCCACCCTACTTGTCAAGTGTATATAAAGACAGCATTGTGAGTTTTAGAGTACTTTACCTTTAGTTTAGCTCAGCTCAGCTTAGATTGTGCTGCGTCCTGCATGAATAAAGAGATACTGCCTACAGCTCAACTATGAGTCCCTGGTTGTCTGTTACCTGCCCGTGAAGCCAGCCCGGCGAAAACAACATAACCCGTCAAAAACGACACCCTCCTAAACTCAGCAATCCAGGCCCCAGAACACCCTCAGGCCTCCTCTTCCTCTCAGCACCCCAGGCCCCTGAACACCCTCAAACCCCTCCTGTCAGCAGCCCAGGACCCTGAACACACTCAGGCCCAAACCTCCCCCTCAGAACCTCAGGCCCCCTACTCCCAGTACCTCAGGACCCAGAACACACTAAGGCCCCCTCCTCCTCTCAGCACCCCAGGCCCCTGAACACCCTCAGGGCCCCTCCTCCACTAAGCACCCCCTCAGGCTGCCTCCTCCTCTCTGCACCACAGACCTCTGAACACCCTCAGGCCCCCTCTTCCTCTCAGCACCCCAGTCCCCTGAACACCCTCAGGCCCCCTCCTCCTCTCAGCACACTAGGCCCCTAATACCCTCATGCCCCACCCACCTCTCAGCCCCCCAGACCTCTGAATACTCTCAGGGCCCCTCTACATCTCAGCACCCCTGAACACCCCCAGGACCCCTAATCCCCTAGGCCCCTGAACACCCTCAGGCCCCCTCCTCCCCTCAGCACCCCAGGCCCCTGGACACCCTCATGTCCCCTCCTCCTCTCAGCACCCCAGACCTGTGAACACCCTCAAACAACCTCCTCTCAGCACCCCTGGCCCCTGAATACTCTCAGGACCCATCCACCTCTCAGCACCCCAGACCCCTGAACACCCTCAGGCCCCCTCCTCCCCTCAGCACCCCAGGCCCCTGGACACCCTCATGCCCCCTCCTCTTCTCAGCATCCCAGGCCCCTGAATACCCTCAGGCTCCCTCCTCCTCTCAGCACCCCAGGCACCTGAACACCCTCAGGTCCCCTCCTCCCTTCCGCACCCCAGGCCCCTGAACAACCTCAAAGCCCCTACTCCTGGAACTGGAACTGGGCGAGCTCACAGGACAGGGGACTGGGGACTGTTGACCAGGGACAGGGACTGGGACTGGGTACAGTGACTGAGGACACGGGACTGTGGATTAGGAATGTGGACAGGGACTGGGACTGGGGATAGGGGATAGGAGACTGGGGCTTGGGTCAGGGACTGGGGACTGAGGTTAGGGGACTGGGACTGGGACTGGGAACTGGGGACAGGGACTGGGGACTGGGACTGGGGACAGGGACTGAGAACAGGGGACTGAGGACAGGTTCAGGAAACTGGGTCAGGCGGCATAGGACAGTAGACTGGGGACGGAGACTGGGGACAGGGGACTGGAACTGGAGACAGGGGCTGAAGACAAGGGATTGGGGACCGGGACTGGGGACAGGGGACTAGGTACAGGGACTGGGACTGGGGACAGGGACAGCAACTGGACAGGGGACTGGGGACAGAGGGCTGAGGAAAGGGGAGAGGGGACTGGAATTGGGTAGGTAACTGGAATTGGAGATGGGGGCTGAGGACAAGGGACTGGGGAAAGGGTACTGGGGACAGGGGACTGTGGACAGAGTCTGGGGACTGGGACTGGGGACAGGGGACAGGTATTGAGAACAGGAGACTGGGAACATGGGACTGGGACTGGAGACAGGGGGCTGAGGATAGGGGAACACCCTGAAAACCCTCAGGCCACCTCCTCTTCTCAGCACCCCAGGCCTCTGATCACCCTCAGGCCTCCTCCTCCTCTAAGCACCCCAGGCCTCTGAACACCCTCAGGCCTCCTCCTCCTCTCAGCACCCCAGGCCTCTGAACACCCTCAGCCTCCCCTCCTCCCCTCAGCACCGCAGGCCCCTGAACACCCTCAGGCCTCCTCTGCCCCTCAGCACGCCAGGCCCATGAACATCCTCAGGCCACCTTGTCCCATCAGCACCCCAGGCCCCTGAACAACCCCAGGTGTCCCTGTAGCACCCCAGGTTCCCTTCTCCTCTGGAGGCCCCCCAGGTGTCCCTACAGCACCCCTCCTCCTGCTTCCTGTCCTGCACAGCTGAGTCCCTGGTGGCCATTTGACTTCAGGTCCAGGGCTTTCTGCCCATAGAGCCACTGAGACCCCCAGGAGCCAGGGCCAGGCCAGTGCTTTCAAAACTGGATGGGGGAGGGTGTTCATGAGGACCAGGGCCTCAGAGCACCTCAATCCAACAGCCACCACCTTGCAATCACCAAATACACAGCCCCCAAACCTACAGCCACACAATGCACAACCCCCAAACCAACAGTCGCCCAAATCCACAGCCACCAAAACCACAACCCCCCAACCCACAGCCCTCCAACAACAGCGCCCCAACCCGCAACCCAGAAACCCACAGCCCACAAAACAACAGCACCAAAATCCCACAGCTCCCCAAACCCACAGCCCCCAAACCCATAGCCCCCAAGCACACAGCCCCCAACCCACAACAACCAAACACACAGCCTCCAACCCACAACCACAAAACCCACAGCCCACAAACCCACAGCCCCACAAACCCAAAGCCCCCAAACAGAGGCCCCAAACCCACAACCCTCCAAAACACAGCCCCCCAACCCACAGCCCCTCAAATACACAGGCCGCCAAACACACAGCCCCTAAAATCCACAGCCCACAAACCCACAGCCCACAAACCCAAATCCCCAAAACCCACAGCCCCCTAAACCCAAAACCCCAAAACCCACAGCCCCAAAACACACAACCTCCTAAACCCACAGCCCCTCAACCCACAGTCATTAAAAACCACAGGCCAAACCCACAGCCTCCCAAACACACAGACCACCAAACCCATAGACCTCTAGGCCACAGCCCCTAAAAACCACAGACCCAAAAACCCACAGCCACCCAAATCCACAGCCCAAACACACAGCCCCAAAACCCACAGCCCCTAAACACCACAGCCATCAAACCCACAGCCACCCAAACCGATAGCCCACAAGCCCATAATCTCCCAACCCACAGCCTCCCAAACCCACAGCCCCAAAACCCACAGCCCCCAAACCCACATCCTCCTGTAGCCCCTCACCTGCACCCTACCCTCCTACTCCCTGCACCCCTTCAACTGCACCCCACCTCCTACCTCCTGCACCCCCTCACCTACATCCCCACATCCTACAGAGTGCACCCCCTCACCTATAACCCCACCTACTACAGAGTGCACCCCCTCACCTGCAGCCTTTCACCTACAGTCCCACGTTTTCACCCTCTCACACCTGCAACCCCTCACCTCCTTCCCCTCACCTCCCATGCACCACCACCCCCCCCTTCCGCACCACTCACCTCCCTGGCACCTCGCACCATCTACACATTATATTTATAATATTTGATAAAAAATAAATGAGTGCAAATATAAATACTTAAATATAAACAATATTTATAAATATTACATATTCATAAATATTTTTAAAAATTTTTATTATATAGGCAGCAGTTGATTAGAATATAGTAAACATTATAAAGAACTTACTGTTGGTGACACAGCTGGTCCTGGAGCAGCACGTGGACCTAGCGACCATCTTTTCTGGGCTCCAGGGATTCAGGCACCTCACCGGGAGCAGCCCCGGTGCTCCTTCCACGTCCCAGCTCCGGTAGGCGGCCGCAGTGATTAGCTGGAGGCTGTTCCTCCTGCTCCAGCATCCAGCACAGGCCTGCTGTCCTCGTGGCTCCTCTTCCTGCTGGTCCACCGGAAACTGGCGATGGCCTATGCGCTCCACTTCCGGCGCATGCGGGTGGTGGGCGGCGGCTGAGGAGGAGGAGGAGGAGGCGGTGGCGGCAGTGGAGGCAACCTGGGACTGGTGACTGCAGGCACTGCCCGGGTGGGCGCTGCGGAGTGCACGGTAGGCTGGCTGGTGGTGGGCTTCCTGCTCTGCCTCTTCCTGTCCATGCCACCCTAGGCGGCGTGCTCCTGCCCTGACCCCGGCCATGCGCCTGGCGGCGGCCACTCCCCTCCTGTCCCAGTGAGCCCAAAGAAGGTGCAGCAAGGCGCGGCCCTGGCCTGAGGGAGGCCCATGGCCCAGGGCTGGTAGGCCCAACACTTGGAGCACCCTGCCCCAGCCATGCTTCCCCACAGAGCCGCAGCCCCCCTCCCCCAAACCTCTCCCCCATCCCCCCACCCCCCACACCAACACCCCAACCCTGACCCCCTCCCCCACACCCCCCCACCCATACCCCCCACAACCACTCACAACCACCCACCCCGACCCACCCCCCAACCCCCCACACAACCCCCAAACCCCCCACCCACCCCCCAACCCCCCACACAACCCTCAACCCCCCACCCACACCCCACCCCCCGCCGACACCCCCCAAACCCACCCCACCCACCATTCCACACACCACCCCCCCACCCCAACCCCACCCACAAATCCCCACACCCCCCCACACCCACCCCAACCACCACTCCCCAAACCACCCCCCACCCCACACACACCCCCCAATCCCCACACCCGCCACCCCCAGCCCCCACCCTCACTCCACCCACACACCCCCAACCGTCACCCCACCCCCCACCCTCACCCCACACCCCACCCCCACCTCCCAACCCTCACCCCACCCCCCACCCCACCACCCACACCTCCCAACCCTCACCCCACCCCCCACCCCACCACCCACACCCTACCACACCCACCCCACCCGCCCACCCCCACCACACAACCCCACCCTCAACCGCACCCCCACCACACACCGCCCCCCACCCCCACCACACACCCCCACACCCCCACCCAAACCCCCACCCCACCCCCCACTCCCGCACCCCACCCCCACCCCACCACCTCCAACCCCACCCCCAACCCGCACCTCTGCCACCACCCACAAGAAGCCCCTCTGGAAGTCCAGCCCATAGGCTGTCTATCATTTCCTTGGACAAGCAGGAAGACTAGGCACAAGGGTCCCTGTCCCCATCCCAAGTCCCAGTCCCCTATCCCCAGTCCCTGTCCCCTATCCACAATTCCTGCTACCTGACCCAATCCCTTGTCCAAGCACCAAAACCCAGTCCCTGTCCACTTATCCCCAGTCCCTGTCCATTTATCCCCAGTCCCTGCCCCCTATCCCTAGTCCCTGTCCCCTATCCCCAGCCCCTGTCCCCTATCCCCAGTTCCTGTCCCTTATACCCAATCCCAGCCCTCTATCCCAAGTCCCTGTGCCCTAGCCCCAGACCATGTCCCCTATTTCCAGTCCCTGTCCGCATCCCCAGTCCCTGTCCCCTATCCCCAGTCCTTGTCCCCTATCCTCAGTCCCTGCCCTCTATCCCAAGTCACTGTCTTCTATGCCCAGTCCCTGTCCCCATCGCCTGTCCCTGTCCAATATGCGCAGTCCCTGTCCCCACACCCAGTCCCTGTCCCCTATCCCCAGTCCATGTCCCCTCTCACCAAAACCTGCCCCCTGACCCCAGTTTCTTGACCCAGCCCCTAACCACAGTCCCTGTCCACTTATCCCCACCCAGTCCCTGTCCCCTGTCCCCAGTCCCTCTCTATTTATCCCCAGTTCCTGCCCCTTATCCCCAGTCCCTGTCCCCTATCTCCAGTCCTTGTCCCCATACCCAGTCGCTGTCTCCTATCCCAAGTCCCTACCCTCTATCCTCAGTCCCTATACCATATCCCTAATCCCCAGTCCTTGTGCCCTATCCCCAGCCCCCAATTCCCAGTCCCTGTCCCCTATCCAAGTCCCTGTCCCCTATCTCCAGTCCCTGTTCCCTATCCCCAGTCCTTGTCCCCTATCCTAAGTCCCTTCCCTCTATCCTCAGACCCTAAACCCTATCGCCAGTCCCTGTCCCCTATCTCCAGTCCTTGTCCCTATCCCCAGCCCCCTGTTCCCAGTCCCTGTCCCCTATCCCCTGTCCCTGTCCCGTATCCACAATCCCTGTCCCATATCCCCGGTCCTTGCTCTCTATCCCCTGTCCCTGTCCCCTATCCCCAGTCCATGTCTCCTATCCCCATTTCCTGCCCCCAACCCCAGTCCCTTGTCCCCAGCCCCTAACCCTAGTCCCTGTCCATTTATCCCCAGTCCCTGTCCCCTATCCCCAGCCCTTGTCCCATATCCCTAGTCCCTGTCCCCTATCCCCAGTTTCTGTCCCCTATTTCCAGCCCCTGTTCCCTATCCCCAGTCCCTGTCCCCCATCCACAGTCCCTGTCCCCTATCCGCAGTCTCTGTCCCCTATCTCCAGTCCCTGTCCACTTATCCCCAGTCCCTGTCCCCTATCCCCAGTCCCTCTCCAATTATTGCCAGTCCATGCCACTTATCCCCAGTCCCTATCCCCTATACCCAGTCCATGTCACCTATCCCCAGTCCCTGCCATCTATACCCAGTACCTGTCCCCTATCCCCAGTCCCTGTCCCCATTCCCAGTCCCTGTCCCCTATCCCCAGTCCCTGTCACCTACCCTAATTCCTGCCCCCTGACCCCATTCCCTTGTCCACAGCCCCTAACCCCAGACTCTGTCCACTTATCCCCAGTCCCTGTCCATTTATCCCCAGTACCTGCCCCCTATCCCTAATCCCTGTCCCCTATCTCTTGTCCTTGCCCCCTATCCCCAGTCCCTTCCCCCTATCCCCAGTCCATGTCCCCTAGCCACAATTCCTGCTACCTGACCCCAATCCCTTGTCCCCAGCACCAAAACCCAGTCCCTGTCCACTTATTCCTAGTCCCTTTCCATTTATCCCCAGTCCCTACCCCCTATCCCTAGTCCCTGTCTCCTTTCCCTAGTCCCTGTACCCTATACCCAGTTCCTGTCCCCTATCCCCAGTCCCTGACCCTTATTCCCAGTTTCAGCCCTCTATCCCAAGTCCCTGTGCCCTATCCCCAGACCATGTCCCCTATTCCCAGTCCCTGTCTGCATCCCCAGTCCCTGTCCCCTGTCCCAGTCCCCAGTCCCCTACTCTCCAGTCCTCAGTCCCCTGTCCCCAATCCCTGTCTCTGTCCCCAGTCCACAATCCCCTGTTCTCAGTCCCTGTCCCCTGTCCCAGTACCCAGTCCTCTACCCTCAGTCCCCTGTCCCCAGTCCCCAATCCCTTGTCCACAGTCCCTGTACCCAGGTCCAGTCACAAGTCCCTGTCCCCAGTCCCTATCCCCAGTTCCTTGTCCTCAGCCCCCAGTTCCCAGTAACCTTTCCCTTTCCCCAGTCCCCTGTTCTCAGTCCCTGTCACCTGTCCCCACACCCAGTCCCCAGTCTCTTTCCCCAGTTCCCAGTCCCCTCTCCCCAGTTCCAGTCCCTGTCCCCAGTCCTAGTCCCATCCCCAGTCCCTGTCCCCAGTCCCCTGTCCTCAGCCCCCTGTCCCCAGTCCCCTGTCCTGGGAGCTCGCCCAGTTCCAGTTTGCTAAGTTCATCTGGCTGAGTGCACAGAGGCCCCAGCCCTCCCTCAGGAGCCTCCCACAGTGCCCTAAGCACTCAGACACCAAGCACCCCTCTCTGGGGCCCTCCTCCAGGACCCTCCTCAGGGGTGCTCAGCCAGGGTGCTCATCCTCAGTGCTCATCCGAGTGCTCCTCTGGGTGTTCAGGAAGGGTGCTCCTCTGAGGTGCTCACGCAAGGTTCTCCTCTGGGTGCTCAGGCACAGTGCTCCTCTGGGGAGCTCCTCAGGGCACTCCTTGGGGTGCTCCACCTGGGGGCTACTGGGTTGCTCTGCCCTGCCCCTGCCTGCATGCCTGCACATGCGCCGCCCCCCCCCCTCCTGCCAGTGCTGCTACAGGAGCTCAGGCTCAGGATGGGGATTCGGGCTGTGGGCTCTGGCCCTTCCTGGTGCTGCAGGCCTGGGTGTGCATGCAAAGGTGAGGGGCTTATCCCAGCAGCTGGCGGGACCCCGAGAATGGCTGCCCCCATAGGGCCAGGACCTCTCCTTCTGCACCCAAGACAGGTGCAGGGACCCCGGAAATGCCCCATCTGGCGGGGATCCCCTTGGTCAGGCTGGGACCCCGAGATCTGCCCCCTTGGTCAAGCTGGGACCCCGAGATCTGCCCCCTCCAGCAGGCTGGAACCCCAAGATCTGTCCCCTCCAGTAAGCTGGGACCGCGAGATCTGCCCCCTGGTCAGGCTGGGACCCCGGAACTGCCCTCTGGTCAGGCAGGAACCCCCTGAACTGCCCCTCGGTCAGTCTGGGACCCCAGAACTGACCTCTGGTCAGGCTGGGACCCTGAGATCTGCCCCCCTCAGTCAGGCAGGGACCCTGAGATCTGCCCACTAAGTCAGGCTGGGACCCCCCTATGGGGGGGGCTTTGGGCCCTGAAACTGACCCCTCGGGTGGGCAGGTCTGAGCAGCACCCACCAGGCACTGAGGTTCCCCTCCCCGCAGTGTAAGTGACCCCAGTAACATGTCCCTGGTGAAGGACAAAGTGGACCGGCTGCTGAAAGGCTATGACATCTGCCTGTGGCCAGACTTCGGAGGTGAGGCTGCTGGGTGTAGAGGGTGCTAGGTGCCTGGGAGGAGAGGGATGCTGAAGTAGGGAGTGCATGGGAGTTGAGGGGGTGGAGGTGAGGGGCTGCTGGTGTGAGGGGGTGAGAACGTGGGGTTGTAGGTGAGGGGGTACATGGGGTAGGAGGTGGGGTGCAGGTGAAGGGGTGCAGGGGGTAGGTGGTGGGGTACAGGTGAGAGGTTACAGGGTGTAGGAAGTGGGGTACTGGTGAGGGGTTGCAGGGGGTAGGAGGTGGGGTGCAGGTGAGGCATGCAGGGGGTAGGAAGTGATGGTGCAGGTGAGGGGGTGCTGGGGGTAGAAGGTGGGGTATAGGTGAGGCATGCAGGGGGTAGGGGGTGAGGGTGCAGGTGAGAGTGAATGGTGTCCAGCCCTGTGAGTGTCCTGCAGGGTCCAGGCTGTGAACGCCACCTCCAGCCCTGCGCTGCACTGGGTCCCTGGTGGCTGACTGCTCCCTCCTCCCTGAAGCACCCCAAGTTCTTGGGTGCTGCCCACCAAGCGCACTTCCAGCCTGAAGCCCGAGTCTGAGTGACCTGTGCGCAGTGTCCAGTCCAGAACAAGGCGGGAGGGCACATGGTAGTCCCAGTGCTGCCTGAGACAAGTGGGGATACCTGTGTCCTGTGGTCTGGAGAAGTGCTGTGTCCACCCCAGAGCCCAGTGGGCAGGCAGGGTGCTGTATACTCAGCTTCCAGTAGAGAGGGCCCTGTCCACTCTGGGGCCCAGTGGGTTGTTTCTGTCCACTGCAGCATCCAGAAGGGAGTTGCTGTCCACCTCAGTGTCCAGTGGGGAGTTTCTGTCCCCAGTAGCATCCAGTGCCAGTTCCTGTCCACCTCACTGTCCAATGGGGATGGTCCTGTCCATTGCAGCATCCATTGGGGAATTTCTGTCCACTGCATCATCCAGTGGGAGTTCCTGTCCACTTCAGTGTCCATCGGGAAATTTCTGTCCACTGCACCATCCAGTGAGGAGTCCCTGTCCACCTCACTGTCCAGTGGGGAGGGTCCTGTTCACTGCAGAATCCATTGAGGAGTTTCTGTCCACAGCAGAATCCAGTGTGAGTTCTTGTCCTCCTCAGTGTCCATCGGGGAGTTTCTGTCCACTGCAGCATCCAGTGGGGAGTTCCTGTCCACCTCTCTGTCTAGTAGGGAGGGTTCTGTCCACTGCAGCATCCAGTGGGGAGGCCCCTGATGTGGAGGAGCTGGGGGCTGCTAGTGGACTCTGGCCTGGGCTGGGCCCTCAGTGCTG